>NC_081570.1:57830460-57927016 GCF_022355385.1 Mustela nigripes | reverse complement strand
GGGCGGAAGTCGCGCCCAAGGCAGGGAGGAGGGGGCTTTTAAGGGGTCTCGGAGGAAGCTCAGGGGTCTTTTGGAAGTTTCCCTTATTTGGATATCCCGCCTGCTCATCGGGATCCCATTGGTCCACAGGAGCCCGGGGCAGGGGTCTCAGATTCCTGCTTGGGCCTTTGTTCTCCTGTCCGAGCTCAGGTCTTGTGGCGGGAACTTTCGCCATCTTTAGTAGCCCTTCCTGCCAGCCCAACAAAAAACATACAGAAAAGTCAGGCCTGAACTTTTTTCTAACTGAAGACATTGAGATATAAAGTATAATAAAAATAGTAGTGAAGTGAGAAGTCTCTAATCCTTAGCACAAGGCTCTATGTGTTCGGTCAGAGACATTTTACTCAAAAGATTGGGAATGTCTGCAGTTTCTGACAATTCTCACTGGAGCAAGTTTAAAAATTGGTTTTATGAGCAATAAGTCAACATTGAGTCAAAGGTGGATATTAATTAAAAAAAAAGATATATAGCAATCCTATCTTCAAGTAATCTTTAATTTCTACCCCAAAGCAATTATATTTTTCATTACACTCATTTTTTTCTAAGTTTGCATTTGCATTATGAAGCAAATTGTATCAGTATTTCTATTACTGTGGAGATGGAAATTCTTTTTTTTTTTTTTTAATCTTTGGATGATTTCTAAGAGAGGTTTCCTTATTTTGAATAATACTACTTAGTTTTTGGTTTAATCACGTTCTCTCTCTCTTTTTTTTTTTTTTTTTTTGGCCATTGCCCTTATGGTTTTCTTATGAAGGATCTGTTCTTTTCATGCTTCTCTGAAATGCATTACAAGCTTTCTTTCCTTTGCCCTGAGATTTTTTTTAAGTCTACCTGAGTAATTAGGTGATTGTACTATTTTCACTTTACAAAATTACAGAGTATTAGATTTCCATCTTTGTGAAAATAAATTTGTAGTTCCCAGGTGTTTCTTAGCTTCTCCATGAAATTCAGGTCAGTTAAGGCTATTCTGTGGTTAAAAAGGATTTTAATTTTTAAAAAAAATATTCCAGATTTCCTTGTTACTTTCTATTTACCCATCACATCTCAGAACTAGTATAGTAGTCTTTGGCACAAAATTCCAAAATAATGGACCACCTCACCAACCTTACCAATGACAGAATTCACTAAGAAAACATACAAGAGCACCGAGCAGATGAACAATTGCCATTTCTTTTATTGTGTGATAGAAAGCAACCAGAAGTCAGCTATGAATAAGCTTTCAGATATAAATACATGACTAAATTGAACCACGAGCAAAAGAAATGAATGAGCTTGCTATACTTTCCCATGTCTGTAATGTTTTCTCTGAAATGTTATACAAGCTGAATATAATAAACGCAATGCTATGTGGCTACTTAAGGTAGTACCCACTGGCTTTGGTATCAGATACTAATTTCACTCCGAATTTCAACAGGGAATGTAGTAAACATGAGGGTAAAATGGAATGTGGAATAAAATGACCTATAATGCATTTCAGTGAACATTAGTGTTCTGGAAGCCTGACTTCACTTAACCCAGCCAGAATGTGGTTCATTATTTCCTTTCTACAAAGCCAGATGTAGTATGAAGGGGGTGGAAGGTGAGCGTGCATTGTTTAAACACTAAATCATTGTCTCAGTGTAAACTATGTTAATGGAGAGAGATGTGCTTGCAGATAACCAAAAGTTGTGGATAAACTGCATAAACCCTAATAAACAGGATGGTGCTGCCTCAGGCAGTAAGGAACAGTGCCCAGAACATGGTTATGATGGCTAATTTTATGTGCCAGCTTGGCTTGGTTTATGGTACCCAGCTGTTTGGTCAAATACCAGTTCAGATGTTACGGGGAAGATGATTTTTAGACGTGATTAGCATTAAGTCAGTAGACTTTGAGTAAAGGAGACCAGGCTCCATAATGTGGGTGGCTTTCATCCACTCGGCTAAAGGCAAAGCAGCTCTGCTTCAGGCCCATGACACAGAAACACCGTCTGAGATTCCAGGTTGCGGTCCCATCCTGCAGATTTTGAACTCAAGACAGCAACAACCCTGGGGGTCTCTAGCCTGCCCCATCTATTTCGGATACGTCAGCCCCACAGTTTCTTCAGCCATTAATTAATCTCTTTCTCTCTCTCTCTCTGCACACACACATATACATACATAGTGTCTCTGTCTTTCTGTTCTGTTCCTCTAGAGAACCCTCTCTATCTAATACAAGGATAGTTACTGTTCACTGGAAGCTCCGAGAGACTGAAGGATAAATGGACAGTGGATAGAACCTACCTAAAAGTAGAATTTTGACCTACCATCTGCAGCCAACCTCCCCTGAAAATCAAACTCTTATCTACAAACAACAAACAGCAGAGCAAGCCAGCCAGCCTGCTGTCCTACCTGCAGGAAACCCGATGGCTATCTCCAGTCACAATTCAAGAAACTAAACATTAACTTCTGAAACAATCCGCCCCAAATGGCCAGCACTTGATTAATAATTGACAGCTCCCCTAATTTTTATTTATTTTCGGCAGAGGACCAAACTTACAAAGCCAAATATGCCTTCCTAACCAACTGCAGTGAGCGTCCTACCTCAAATGAGGCTGCCTACAGCTTCCCCATGCTAGCAGCCTCCAATCACGGCATGCCTGAAACCTTCCCTTATTTATTTATTTGTTTTTAACATGTTATTCATTTATAAACCTTCCCTTATTTGTTTTTAACATGTTATTCATTTATTTTTGAGAGAGAGCAGAGGGAAGGGGCAGTGGAAAAAGCAGACTCCCTGATGAGCAGAGAGCTTGAAGTGGGTCTCAATCCCAAGACTCTGGGATCATAATGGGATCATACCGGAGCCAAAGGCAGACGCTAAACCTGAGCCGCCCAGGTGCCCCAAACCTTCCCTCTCTTACAGTACAAAGCTTGTCCACTCCTCTGTCAGCCTTAATTCTTCAGGTGTTTTCTTTGTTTTGTTTTGTTTTTTTTAACATTTGTCTCTCTCTCTTTTTTTTTTTTTTTAAGAATTTATTTATTTATCTGACAGACAGAGATCACAAGTAGGGAGAGAGGCAGGCAGAGAGAGAGGAAGGGAAGCAGACTCCCTTCTGAGCAGAAAGCCCAATGTGGGGCTCGATCCCAGGACCCTGGGATCATGACCTGAGCCAAAGACAGAGGCTTTAACCCACTGAGCCACCCAGGCACCCCTTTTTTACATTTCTGACAGTGATTTAATGTTATCCATTTAAAGGTCCTCGGACAGTTTTAAATATGGAAATTTTAGTTTCTCATCTACAAAAACAGATATGAAAATTTCTACAATTCTTCATGCTCTGCTTCCCTTTGAATCTCTGTCAACACACAAGTGACAGTGGCTGACTCCCTTGTAAGCTTAGAATAAACAGTCCTTGCTTTTCTGATTTGTTCTGTTATTGCCAAGTACTAAGATATAGCCTCAAAACACAGAGCCAGAATTTCCAGACTGTCATGTAATTCAAAATGTGAACAGTATACAATACATAGCCTATGTGTTCGCCTCCTATCCTGCATTTTAATCAAGTTCAATAATACCCTTTTTAAAGGTAAAACAAATGGCAATAGCAAACAAATGACTAAAATCTTTTAATACAAAAACAACTTCAGACATCCATTTGACTTATGGCTTATTAACAATTTGCTGACTGTGAGCTTCTGTTTTAAGCATTTCTCTTTAGGATCACTAAGCTTACGATTACAGGTAAAAATATAAAAAGTGCTTTGTCTCTCTATAAAAGTGGCTTTTGACATCCAGTGATAGAATCTCTCAACTGCAAACACTAAGATTTGGACATGATATTTATACAACTTAATTTATAAAAATTACTTCAAATAGCTGAGACCTCCCAGAGTTGAGGGTTAAAAGGGCCCAGGGATATGAGTTAACACCACATAATATAGGAATACCACAATGGGATATATTTGGTAATTAGATTGATTTATTTATTTTTTAATAGTAAGTACAACCTTATATCAGCAGAATTTCACAGTGGACTTTCCAAGTATTTGATTTTTGGCTTATGATAATTACGTGTAAACCATTGCTTTGAGGGCTGTTTTCAACAATATGCAAAAATCACACTTGATTTAAGAACATTCATTTAATAATTTAAGTTCTTCAGAAAAACATAAAAAATGAATTATCATTATATTGTAAACATGATCAGTATAAATCTTAACCTATGAAAAAAGATCACAATCCCAAAAAGCAGCACAAATCCCACCTCCTTCAGAGGCAAATGGAAACGAAAATCAACAAAAACATATTAACAGAATTGACCTGTCAATTACAATAAGGGAAAGAGGAAACCTTTTAATAAGGATTATCCCTGGAAGGTTACAGCTCTGACAGGTAATGAGGTCCCTTTGCATTTTCACTTGAGAATTCTGCAAAGGCTCACTTATGGTCCATTCAATTATACAGAGTTGGTCTTCTCAGGAAGCAACTTCCACTAGCAGTTCAAGAATGCTAGTTTCGACCTGCATTCGGAGGGTGCTGTATTAAAATCACAAGAAAGATACGTCATTAAAACTACAGGCAGAGACTTCACTTCTTCCAACGACTCTCTTCTGAATACTACCATTTTTTAAATCTGCCCTTCAGCTGAGTTCCCTACACATTTATATACCCTGTCTATCATAGGAAAGAAGACGAAACCTTCAGAATTCACAGTGAGGTCACTCTATAAAACAGTGACCACCAGACGCTGGAGTGGCTCAGTCAGTTGTGTCTGACTTTTTTTTTTTTTTTTTTAAAGATTTTATTTATTTGTTAGAGAGAGAGCACAAGCGGGGGGAGTGGCAGGCAGAAGAAGAAGCAGGCTCCTCACCAAGCAGAAAGCCCAACGTAGGACTCAATACCAGGACCTTGGGATTATGACCCGAGCCAAAGGCAGACGCTTAACCAACTGAGCCACCCAGGCATCCTAAGTGTCTGACTTTTGATTTAGGCTCAGGTCATGATCTCAGGGTCATGGGATCCAGCCCCACATCAGGCTCTGTGCTCCACAGGGAGTCTGCTTGAGATTCTCTCTCTCCATCTCCCCATGCCCCTTCCCTCCTCACTTTCTTTCTTTCTCAAATAAATAAATACATCGTAAAAATACACCACCACCCAGATTAAGCCTCAAAACACACCAAAATAATTAAACTTACTGCTGCTTTCAAAGCTTGATCTAGATCATCGAGTAGGTCTTTTTTATCCTCTAAGCCCACAGAGAGTCGAATCAGTGTGTCACTAATTCCAAGGGCATCTCGGTCACTTTTAGGCACTGATGCATGGGTCATGATTGCCCTGAAAGAAAGAATGAGCAAATCAGTATTATGGTAATGTATTAGTCTCAAATTACAATTATGTTCAGATTTTTCTATTCTAAATATTAAATTCTTCATATGCCTATAATTTTTCACAGGCAAAAAAACAAGGAATTGTGAAAATTATCTTTTCTGGTCATTATTATAAGTAAAAACTAAGATCTTTTCTCCTTTCTATACCATCAATATATTCAGTCCAAATACCAAAGGTGCCAATCAAGCACTCCCAGGCAGGAGGGAAAAAGATAGCCTCCAGCTGTGGATTTTAACATCTGCCTGAATGAAGCCTTGGCCAGCAGTCGTAGGCTCCATGACCAACCAGCTGGACTTACATAAAAGGCCTGTTGGACCAAGAGCCAGACAGAAACTAATTCCCTCCTGATCAATGGATTGATCCAGAATGGCATCCTGTGAGGCGGATCAGAGAAAGACAACTCAGGAGTACCACCAGTGGCAACCAGTGAGCATTAGGAATTCCAGCACATAACCCATGAATGTAGAGGCCTGGAAGGATTTTCAGAACTAACTAGCAACTCATCATCATCATTAACATGTATAAAGGTAAAACACCTACTGGGGGTGGGGGGATCAGGCACCATAGTAAGAACTGGGAAACCAAGAAAAACGAGATATTTTTCTCGATCCTACATTAACGAAGCAGAAGGCAAAGACTATGACCATTCACAGAACAGAATAGTCTACCGCACATGCCAAACAAGAAATGGATAGCAAGGACTGCCAGAGCTGAGAGGAAGCAGAAGACTCTGTGGGCAGAGACTGAGGCACCATAGAGAAGAGGCTTATAGTCTTATTGAGCCCTACGCACTTACACTGCCACCAACACTCATCCTTTTCGGGCACACCACCCACAGAATCAATGCCTGAGCTGTTTTGCCCTATCTCACTTCAGATCCATGGAGAGAAAATCTCAAATGCGGTCAACATGAATGAGTATCTTCTTTGATCACTCCACTAAAGTTGTACATGCCAACGTCCTCCTTAAAATGTTCTGCCTTGGGCCCCTGGGTGGCTCAGTCAGTTAGGCATCTGCCTTTGGCTCAGGTCACGGTCCCGGAGGGCTGGGGATGCAGCTCCGCATCAGGCTCCCTGCTCAGTGGAGAGTCTGCTTCTACCTCCCACTCTGCCCCTCACCCCGTTCAAGTTTGCTTCTCCCTCTGTTCCTTATCTTACTTGTGCTCCCTCTCCTTTAAAAATATATAAAATAAAGTAAAAAATGTTTGTCTTTTCAGACTTTTAATTCCTCAAAAGAGAGTGTACTCATAGAAATAAGAACTTGGGCTCTGAGAGCAATAGACCTGTACATGAACTTAGGCTCTGAGAGCAATAGACCTGCACATGAATCCTCTCCTTCACACACCGGCTATGTGGGCTTGTAAGTTACCTGTCCTCATCATGAATTTCTTGACCTAAAATCATAATAATAGCTATCACTTATTATAAGCTCACCATGAAGCAGATACTGTACTCGTGTATAGTGAATATATACAGTAAGTGAATTACGCATTTGTGTGCATCAATTCATTTTTTTTTTTAATGAAGAGAAGTTGGATATAACTCCCATCCCAAAAGTTTATCACAGTCATTAATGGAAGGAATATATATAAAGCCTTAGCAAGTACCTGGAATGTAATAGACGCCTAATAAAACATAATAATTCCTACTAGTAATTAACATTTATTGGGCCCTTAGTACGAATCAAGGCCTTGGCTTAGGGATATTTTTTTCCCCATGTTCCCATAACAAGCCTAAGAGCTAAGCAGTGTTATCCACATTTTACAACCATGGAACAGATGGAGAGAACATGTAACTTTTCTGAGGTTGCAGAGTTAATGTGCATTGTCGGGCTGGAAGACCAGCCCAGCGCATACTGGCTCTGCTTCCTCCCTCTCCTATTGCAATTCTGCTCTTGTTGCAGCAGTTGGAAGTCACAGAATGAGGGTAACAGAAGAGACAAGCCCTGACCTAAATTCACTCGTCCACTGGCAGGCATTGGGGTGATGGCCTCGCTGGCTGGTACATCTGAGGGCCAAACAACTTTAAACCAAATCCCCGAAGAAATCAGGAGGTGTCAATTTTTAAGAGCACCTTAAAGTAATACACACTTCACGAATAAGAAAAACAATCCAATTTCATATGCTGAGTGTGCCCTCTTGTGCAGCTAGACTTACTAGCAGGCATCTTCTGAAAGACACACAAAAACTTATGTGTGTTATCTTAATCATCTGAGTAAGTCTTTGGGTATCATACATTCTTTTTTTTAACTTTATGTGAAATTGTCTGACTCTCCCAAGAAGCTGCAAACTACTACGAGAGGACAGCAAATGTGCCTACATTTTGGTAATCCCTGACAGCCCTCAACATAGTGCTTCCAGAACATAGTTATTCCAGAAATGTTTATGAAAAGTAAAACACAGAAACATGCCACGTGCATTTAGTACTCTTGACAATTATTAGGTAATGATGTTAATTACTAGTGCGATATTTACAATACATGGGCAGAGTAATATCCTATAAAATCAGGATACAGCTCTGGAATGTTTGGTGGGACAGGTAATCCATAAATGGTAATTGTTATTTTAATTATTAATCCCATTCTGTGGATGAAAAAACTGTAGCTCAGCTAAGTAACTGACCTAGCAGGTCTCAAATCCAGATCCAGGCTGCTCTTTTACCTCCTCTCATTGTTTCTATGAGAAACCTCAGGAGTGAAGTTGCTGACACATTTCTATGTGACATCTGAGTAATCAGCAAAACTTTCTGAATTTTTATCAAGCTGTTGGACCGCTTGATCTCGGGCTGCACGTTCTAATATCCTCTGGTGCTTTGATACAATTAGATGAATTGATTGGATCAGGAATACCAAGTTAGCCTTCCGGACCATCTTGCGGATAACATGAAGTTATTTAAGGTGTATGCAGAGAACAGAAAATAAATGGATCTGGAGGCATCTAGTAGGGTCCTCCTCTGACCATCAAGGGCATGGAGGTATTTCATCAGAGACACAGTCCCCATTTCCAACAAGTCTTGAAATCCGCCCTTCTAATAAAAGTTTCCAATCTCCTTTCCAGGGTGGAGTGGGATAGAACAAGTAGTCCCAGGTCAGAGGTCAGAGACCCTAAAATACGACTCTGCTGGAATTGCCTTCAGGCAGAACAGAAGAAAGCAAAATTGAGGAGGACACATACAACTCATCAAGATTTTATGAGGGTCTCCATTCTACTGGGTTAAGAGTCCATTCTGATTCAATAGCAGGATGCTATTCTTACTGTCAAATGTCTTGAATTACTCCTGATTTTACCATATTCCCCTCCAAACAATTGTTAAGGCAGACATCAAAGTTACAACACCGAGAAAAACAGAAATATACTCACGGAAGCTCAGCAAGACTTTCGTATCCTCCCAAGCTCTCTGCCAGAGTAAATAACTATGGTAAAGAAAACATTCATTTAGATCTTTCACTAAAGTAAAAACACAAAAATATAGAACTAAATGTTTTTAACAAAATGGCACTGGACACAGGGTTAGAAATGGTGGTGATAATGAAAAAAAGTACAATTTGGGCAAGAAACCCAGAGAAAAAATGAAAATAAAATCTGTAATACCGAAGTCGCCAATCAGACATATAGTGTGCAAACTTTTAAAAAATGACAAGTTGAGGAAGCTGAATCTCTCATACCTTCCTAATTTGGCCCTCTACTTAAGTAATAATTAACATGAACCCTAAAACTTCAGAATTATTACATTTGAGACCTAGTTTTGTGGTTACCCTTTAAATAAAAATCTCTACAAGTCTACGAAGCTATACGTGCTTAATTGTTAAAATCTATCACTTACTAAATTAATACATCCATTTAACTTCCTCCTGGAGTAGGATAAATAACCCCATTTTTGTATTTAATGTTATAGTATCATAATTTTACAAATACTTTAAAATTACTCTCACACCTGTATTTAATTAAATATACACTATCTTTCTGCTGTCAGTACAACTTTGAGATACCAGTAGATGCTGAGTAATTTGTCAGCAGCCTATGCGTTAGACCTCAGTAATTTAAACTTTCTGTCGGGTGCCTGGGTGGCTTAGTCAGTTAAGTGGTTGCCTTCAGCTTAGATCACAATCCCTGGGTCCTGGGATCCAGCGTGGCATTGGGCACCCTCCTCAGCGGGAAGTCTGCTTCTCCCTCTCCCACTCCCCCTGCTTACATTCCCTCTCTTGCTGTCTCTCTCTGTCAAATAAATAAATAAAATCTTAAAAAACAAACAAACAAACAAACAAAAAACCCTCAGTCTGTTGCATGAGCTCTGCAAGCCCACTGTATGGAGTTAATAAAGGCCTCTCTCCCGGGAACCCTGAACGCCTCCTGCAGGTATGAAAATCAAACAAAGGCCTCCCTTCCTTCAGGGCAGGCAGATGCAGCCTGGAGGGCACAGGATTTGAAAAGCCATTCCTAGGCTGGATTTCAGAGCAGCCTTTGTGCAGTGCACTAGCCACACATTACTTTGAGGTTTCACATAATACTGCATTTGGAAAAGGGGTTCCATTATCGATAAATCTGAAAACCAGTGCATCAGGACAGTTGATCCCTCTCAGACTGATGGTCGAAGGAGAGTTCAGTAAACAAACATACTCAGATGTCTGCTACTGCACCAAAGTCATTTTCCAGCCTAAAGCATTTCATGATAAAGAGGTCTGAGGGTATGACCTGCAGATACAAAGACATGAACCAGAGGCTGGGTGGAAAGGAGAGTTCATGAACTACTGTAATCTACCTGGCCAATTTAAAAACCTCTTTTGAAAGCTTACCTTGAGGTTCTTGAGAAACGTCTGAGCATGCTGAAGAGTGCCCTTAATATAAAAGGTGATCATCCCTGGGCAGCCTGTGCACTGACGCTTTGCCAGCTCATGCTGAGGATGAGAGGGCAGCCCTGTGATCAGGAGGCATAATAAAAGTCTTATTTTAGAGTCAAACATGTAATTTCATAACAAAAAAATGCCATGTGCCTAAAGCAAACTGCAAATAAGCCTAATAATGATGAGCTTTACACCTTGTCCACATCTCATGACTCATGACGTGTTCTGGCCCCTGTTTCTGGGTCTTTAGCTTCCTTCTGACCCATCTTTTCTATCTGCTCCATGCTCGAGCTACATCAACTAGCAGTACTGCACTTCTTCATCTCAGGACCTTTGTGCAAGCTGTCCCTTTAACCTGGGACATTCTATCTGCTGACTGCCCCTCTATTAATTATATTACTCTGTAATTTCTTGTTTAACATCTGTCTAATCCACAAGACTAACTCCATGGGGAGAAATTCATTTCTTTTGTTAATAATCGGATCCCAGGTCCTAGTTCAAAGCTTGGTTCATTGTGGGCAAGTCATAAATGTTTACTGAATGAATCAGAATGCTTGTCCTTGTCCTTCTAAATAAAGGGTTCCCATTCTTCAAGGCATAGCCCAAAACTTTTCTCCCTCACTCAATTCAAAATAAGTACAGTCAACAGACACATTGGGCATTTAATCTCATATGTAGTTCTGTCTTGGCTTATCTAAGCTCCTTAAGGACAGGAATCAAACTTAATTCTCTTGTCCACCCTAGATCACATGACTAAAACCTCAAAGGGTTCAAAGTAACCATTTATTTAAGACTACACCACAATTTAAGAGACTGGCCAAATAAATTCAAAGAGTAATACAAAAGTCTGCTAACAGCACATGAGTTGGCAGAGGTGAAAAAATTTGAAAAGGAATTAAGAGACCTTCAGGGGAGTTTGGGTGTGTAAGTACCAAGTCTCAATTTGATTAGTATCTGATTAGTATCAAGTCCCAATCTAAAACAGATTAAAGAGCTAACATAGAATGGCAGCCTGAAAAGACTTTAAGCAAATCAACTAGAAAGTACAATGTTGCAATCGTGGAACAGGTAAACACAAGCCTTCAAACTAAGACCATGGCAGGAAGGTCTAAGGCATAAAATCAATTTTCTACCATCCAAGCAGCCACTAGATTATAGGCAACACAAGGACACAGACCACATGTATCTTCTGCACCACCAGACCCACCAGAGAGTCTGACATACAGCAGTGACCAATAATACATGAACAACAAAGAAATAGATGGAAGCAGCTACCTTACAACAGGTGTAATACATAGGATACTTAGGATAACCCATAAAATCCTAGTGTAAGCATATGTACTTAGAAATCATATCAACATTGGGGTACCCAGGTGGCTCAGTTGGCTGAGCATGTGACTCCTGATTTCAGCTCAGGTCATGATCTCAGGTCGTGAGACTGAGCTCTGTGTTGGCTCTGGGCTCAGCGAGAAGTCTGCTGGAGATTCTCTTTCCTCCCTTCCTTTGCAACGTGTGCATGCTCTCTCTCAAATTAAAAAAAAGAAAGAAAGAAAGAAAGAAAAAGAAATTATATCAACGTACCAGGATAAATAACCTTTTCTACCCGAGGATTAGATTCCAGAAACTGAGCAACTGCCATTCCATTTTCGAAATGCTTCTCCATTCGGACCTGGAGAGTCTTCAGTCCTCGATTGCAGAGGTAACAGTCAACAGGGGAAGGAACTGCTCCAAGAGCTGAAAAATGAACATATGCTGGGTTAGTCTGAAAGGTGGGGAGAGACCCAGGAGATTCTCTCACTGCCTTTTTCATTATAGTGATTCTGAGCAACAAGCTACAAAGGCCAGTGTTTGAGTTTCAGGGGGGAAATTATATAGCAAATCAAAAGCATGAGAATGAAGTGCTCAAAGAAATGGTCTTTTTATAAAATTATTTTTTTATTTTTATATATTTTTAGAAATGGTCTTTAAAATGAGGGGATAAGAAGATCCTGTAAACTAAACATGAAGACAGTATGAACGTCTCCAACATGAACATATAGTCCTTTCTATGATTTCCATTCAGTAACATACTACACACAGTTGAACCTTGCATTTCTTTGAACATGTAGAAAAAAAAAGCATTCAGCTCCTACTGTTACTAAAAGTTCTACCAACATTCTACGACATTCTATTTAGCTTCTGTCTAAAGCAGCCTAGGAATTACTTTGCCTCCACAATGTATACCTCACCTTAATGTTTTATAAATGAAACGAATTTATCAAGTGATAAGTTTTGGTTTTCCTCCTCAGTGCCATCTTCTTTTTTTTTTTTAATTTTAATGGTTATTTCCTTTATTTATTTAATACTTATTTACTTTATTCCTAATTACGTTTGTATCTCATTTGTCAAATCACAATGGTTAAACTAAGTATCTTCAAATAAATCCTTGCCCATACTTGAGATAACTAAACCATCTAAACAGGAAATGGTGTTTAGACATCTGTTGAAAAATGTTAATATTAATAATTAATTAATAATTAATTATTATTAGATAACTAATGATATTAGATAATAATATTAGATAACTAAATATCTGATGGTATTAATATTATTAATATTAAGTATTAATATTAATTAATATTGATATTAATATTAAGTGCTATTTAAAGTTAAAGTTAAAAAGTAGAGCATAAGAAAGCCATCATTCCAAATGTTTTATCTAAAGAAAAAAAATCTAGTAAGTCCAAAAACTAAAAAAATCACATGGGCTTTACCGAGTTACGGTCAAAATTAACAGGGATTTGAAAATTTAACAACACTCATCCCTTGAGTCATGTTGCAAAGCCCTGTTATGTTCTAACTATATTTTTATATTCTAATTTTTCTACTTTCCTTTAAAAACCAGAAGCTTAGGCTGCCTGGGTGGCACAGTTGGTTAAGCAACTGACTCAGCTCAGGTCATGATCCTGGAGTCCCAGAATCGAGTCCCACATCAGGCTCCCAGCTCCATGGGGCATCTGCTTCTCCCTCTGACCTTCTCTCCTCTCATTCTCTCTCTCACTCTCTCTCTCTCTCTCAAATAAATAAAATCTTAAAAAAAAATCTTGGGCGCCTGTGTGGCTCAATTGGTTGGGCGACTGCCTTCGGCACAGGTCATGATCTCGGAGTCCCGGAATCGAGTCCCGCATCGGGCTCCCAGCTCCATGGGGCATCTGCTTCTCCCTCTGACCTTCTCAGCTCTCATTCTCTCTCTCATACTCTCTCAAATGAATAGATAAAATCTTAAAAAAATAAATAAATAAAATTAAAAAATAAAATAAAAACCAGAAACTTTCTCCTCCATTTCTCATTTCTTCCTAATTTAGTAGAATGTTATCACTTCACGACATCTAGTAGAACTACAAATATCAAATGTAGTCCCTCCGAGAGGGTAAGGGGAATTCTGGACTTTTTAATACTTACAATTTTGTAAGAAACGGAGCCTATTATGGAGGGTCTCAGAATTAAGAGACACTAAGCCCATGACAACATCACTGTGGCCTAAAACAAAACAAAAACGTTTAAGTTAAAAACAATGTATGTTTATTCTTTACTCTAAAAATTTCTAAAGTGTAACTTTCACTTGAAAAAAACTCTCTGGGAAAAAGTCATATAAAATAAGTTTAAATAAACAGTATTTAATTTTATAGTACCAAAAGCTATATACCTAACAATGAAATAAAAATCATATAAAAATTAAATGTTTCTTTTTAAGCTGTCCGTAGAATAAAACTCTAACTTTTTTTAGTAAATTTTAATCCTCTGATCATAAGTCATGAGCATAGTTTTGTCTGATATAAATGAAATCCCATATTTAACCAAGGTATAAATTTTTTGCTTTCTACATGAGTCACAGAGAAAACGTGAATAATAGAAGAAAAAGGATCAAAATATCAAGCTCTGTGGTATTTTCATCTATCCATGGAAAGGAATACTCAAAGTATAGATTATGTATATCTTACCATTCATATATTTTGTTGCTGAATACATACAAATATCAGCTCCCAGAGCCAAAGGCCGCTGAAAGGAACAAAGGATTTTCATTTTAAATGGTAAATCACTTGAAAATATGCTTTATTACATGTCTATTTGCTATTGTAAATTTCATTCTTATTCTAACTTTTCAAAAATACATGCATCTTAAAATTTTCCAGGATCTCAATTGGTATCTTTCCCCTTCCCTGACCCAACAAATAAAAACAGAAAGTACTGGACCCAGTATTCAGTCCAATAGCACAGATTTTCTGGAAATAGCAGGTAAACTCAGGTCAACAGGTCTCCTGAACTTTTTTCATTAGAGCAGTTGCTGGCTGGTCCTAAGGATATTACTAAATTTTATAATGCAGTTGCTGGCATTTTATGACTCAGTAAACACATCAAGTAGCAGACATAAACACTAAGCAATTATTATGTCAAGTAAGTATATGACACGCTTAGACTTTTGATCATTAAAACCTGATAATGTATGTTGTGATTATTCATTAGATGTGCCATGATCTAGACTCTTAATTACTCTATTATACTAGTTTTACCAAGTGTAAGTGTAAAGTCACTTAGAAGTTTTTTTGGACTATTTTCTCTCACCCAATTTTCCTGCAAATCAATCTTTTAGTCTTAAAATGTTTTTGTTTATAGTGAGAATTAGAGCTATAATCAACTTATTCACCAGAAAAATATATTATCAACATCTTTCTATTTATAGTTTCTTTCTTTTTTTTTTTTTAGTAAGCTCTATGCCCATCACAGGGCTTAAAATCATATCAAGAGTCACATACTCTACTGACAGCCAGCCAGGAGACTATTTATAATTTCTTTAAAAGAAAGTGTGTGTGTGTGTGTGTGTGTGCTTTAACCTCACCAGTCATTTAGTCTTTGGAAGGTGTTAGGATAGGGACTATAGGACTTTCCATTTGGGGTGTTTCAAAAATAGGATGTTTTAAGTCAGGTATTACTCATAGCACTCTCTACACAAGTGTTTGCGCATCTCCAAAGTGATGGAGTCAAACTAGAGGATGGTCTCTTCCAATGCTAACATTCTGTAAACTCTGTGGTCAGAAGAAAACAAAAAATGAAAATGAACAACTAACATCTGTTGATATAATTATGTGCTGAGAGCCATGTTAAATACTTTGTATATATCCCAATGAAGCACTATACAAAATATTTTATCTAACTCAAGAAAATCAGTACTTTCAGATTCTCATTGTACAGATGAAGTAAAGGGAGGAAGAAAAACAAAACAGTAGTTGGTTAAGAATCTGACTCTTGATTCGGCTCAGGTCATGATCTAAGGATGGTGAGATCAAGCCCCATGTTGGGCCCTGCACTAGGCATGGAACCTGCTTAAGATTCTCTCTCTCCCTCTGTGCCTCCTCCCCCAGCTTGCCCTCTCTTAACAAAAAAAAAAAAAAAAGGAAAGAAAAAAGAAAGGAAGGAAGGAAAGACAGAAAGAAAAACAAAAACGTCATTCAGATTAAAAAGCTGGTAGAACTAGCACTCACATCTAAATTATGGAAATACAGAGGTTCCGCTCTCAAACTCTGAAATTTCATGATAGTATGTCCATTCTGCCTTTTGTGACATTTATAGAAGACCCAGAAGATAAAAGGCAGGGAAGAAAGAGAATGTATCCAGTTTTTATGACAGAAAAATAATAAGAGGACCTTTTCAGAAGATCTACTGTATGGAACTAATACATGTGGCCACTTAGGGACAACATGATTCTGATTAACTCAGCTGGAATGAATCCAGATTGAAAGGAAGCAAACTGCAGTCCCTGGCACGTGGAAATGTGATGTGGGCTTCAGAAAGGTAGAAAAATTGGACCTATTATAGTGACCGTAACGGGGTGGGAGGGGGAGGAGGCAGGGCCGGGCCTGATGAGTAATCTGGGCAGGCCCGGGCTAAAACAATTCATGCAATCTCTTTGGGAATATACAGGACTCACTGTGAGTCAGCTAGACCAGCCCTATGCTGTGTTAACTGGTCTTTAATGTAAGTGGTAGATGGGATAAGGAGTTTGGATAACTAATCTAAGAGAGAAAATCAGCTGGGAAAAATAGATGATGCCAGGAGATTTTCACTTGGAAACAGACTGCTCCAGCAGATACAAGAAGCACCCAAAGATATAATGTGAGCCAAAGGTAGGTGGCCCATGAAGCTGTCTGAATGCAACATAGTCAGGAAATGTATTTGAGGAAAACATAATAAAGGCGGTAGTGCCTTCTCAACAAAATGGAAGAAGGTGAAGAACAGACTTATACCAACTAAGATAGCAGCCTGTGCCAACTGCAGGGACCCAAAACAAAAGGAGGGGGGAATATAAACAACTGAGCTATAAACGCCTGCCTAACTTAAGAGTAGCATTAGAAGAGCTGGGCTTTCAGGAATTCTGCAGAATAAAGGTTAAGTACAGGAAGTGTGATAAGAACGATCAAAAGGTCGAAGCAGGAAGGATACCGCGAGGAGAAGTAAGCTCCTAACAAGGAGAGGAAACAGGGCTACTTGGAGGAAAGACAGAGAGAACATGTGGGGAAAGGGCAGACAACTAATCAATTATAGACAGATCCTCAGATGGTCTACCAAAAAGAACAAAATGGAAAGAAGCATCTGGAAAAAAGTAAGAGAAAAAAGAAAATGAATGGAGGATGAATGGGAGGGTTTGAGGTGGGAAGAGATGTATGTAGAGGGGTAGGTAGGAAAAGAGATAGTTTAAAAGGAGCAGTATAAAGGACTTGGTACTTAATAGCTACAACGTGAAACAGGAAGTAGAAATTCCTCACACCAACAAGGTAAAGATAGAGAGAGCTGGGCACTGAGGGAAGAGAAACTAGAGAGGAGGAAAGTGAAGAAATAATATGTATGACATACACTGAGATGTCACGCAGGATAGCTTTTATTTTCCTTCTATCTGGAAGGTTAGCAAGGTTTAATTATATAACATGTATATTACACACATCATGTAATACATTCAAATATATATTAAATTATATAGCCCAAGATTTCATTATATATTTTAATAATTTAATATTATATATCAATATATTTTAAAATAAACATAATATATGCATTAAGTATGTAACGTATGTTTTTCAGTCAGATCATATATATAAAAAATAACATAACTGATTAATAACAGCACATAAACATTAAAGTCCCAACTATTTATAAAGCACTGACAGATAAAAATCACATAATAAGGCCAGCTCTTTAGAGAGTTTCCATATCCTGAGAGAACTTAAAAGCTTTAATTAAGACAACATTTAAAACACACAAAGTCCCATACCAGATATGAACCTAGGGTTGGTTGAAGCAATATTAGTTAATGGTAGAAAAGGTCCAATTTTAATTCTTCGTCTAATCAATAACTATGGTTTGATTCCATGAGTTTCAAAATGATTTTATGTAAACAAGTCTTTCCTCTCCTAGTTACAGGTATCTGTATTCTATTATTCATGCCAAAAAAAAAGTATTTTCATTTACCTGGAAATAGGCTGACATAAAAGTGTTATCCACGACCAAAATGATGTCACCATGTTTATGGACAGTATGTGCACAGGCTTCAATGTCAATCATCTTCAAGCTAGGGTTTGTGGGGGTTTCAATCCAAACAAGCTAAAAAATTCAATAGATAACAATAGTTTATAAAAATATATTGCACCAATATACGCTTCATATATTGTAACCATCTGGCAGACTATACTGGAAGAGTGTGGGGGATGAAGTTGTAAGGGTTGAACCTGAATCCTAGCCCCCATTAATTTCGGGGAGATCATAGTTAAGTAATGTACCCTCCATATTCCTCAAATTTTACATCCGTACAATAGGGTTGATAATATTTCATAGAGTTGTTATAAAGATCAAATAAGATAATGTTATGTGTAAGAAGAAAAGTGCTCAAGTTAATTATTGTAATTACATTCCATTAAAACGAGGATGGATTTCAAAGACATAATTCAGTGTCTAGGAATTTTCTCAAAGGTAAATAACACAGAACATTAAGATCACAGCCTAGAATTTTCATTAAAAAGAACTATCCCTTCAATGCCAAACATATCCTAAATATTAACTTAAAAATGCCAGATGCATTAGAAACTATAAAATAAGTACCCAGAACTTGAAGAGCATGGGTCTTAAAGTGGGCAGGGAGAGAAGTTACACAACAAAAAACCTGGTCACAGCTCATTTAAGAAAGAGACAGTATCATATCCCAAAACCTAGCACAACTCAGGCACATAGTAGACGCTTGACAGTGACTGAAAAGATCAAAGAAAAGAAGAGAATTCTGTTTGTTAAACAGGATGCCGCTGTATTGAATGACATTACCTACAGCTTTCTTTTTTACAGGGTTAATGCTTCTTTATTACTATAAAAATGAGCAAGATATTTAGTTGAATATTCTTCCTACTCTAGAGTCTCACTGTAGAAAAGATAAGGTAATTAATGCATATTCTACAAGAAATGAATTATTTTAAAAATCTATAAAAAATTATTTCTGGGTAAGAATCTATTATTCATATTCAAAATAGAAATAATAAATACAAAGTTGATTTTACAGGGACTTAAAAAATCTACTTCATATGATGAGGCAGATATTTCAGGGGGAAAATAATGTATTAATTCAAGTCAGTAAAGAGCCACTACATAAAGTTCTGTTGACAAGAATTAACATACTCACAATTTGCTTTCCTCCCTTAGACTCAGACCAGCTATTTTAATAAGTATCTTTTCTCCTAAGCAAGATAAAAAACAAGTTCCTTTGAAAACAAACCTTAATCACTCAAAGCTCACCCTGTGTTAATCTTCAAAGTAATTATTTGTGTGAGCAAAGGTTTTCATTTCTTAGCATTCACTACAACATCATCTTGAGTACAATTCAAACCTTTTAATCATTAGCAAAAAGTTGGAAAAGGCTGACTTATAAAAGACACCGGTCCTTCTTTCACCCATGCAGAATTTAAATGAGGCCTCAAGAAAGAATATCACATATGCCATTCACTCCGACACAAAACACCTTCCGGTGGCATGCAAGCTTTCCAGGACGGAGGCTAAAGATTGCTTGTGACCCATTCTCTACTTGTAACTATTATTTTGTTGAAGTATGGCTTAGAATTCTTAAAAAACCAGTATGCTTAGAGTCTGGGGTCTTGGCAAGCTTCCTTTTCTGCAACCCCATCTCTGGGATGATTTCTGTAACCAACAACAGCGTGGTAATGCAGTACAGAATCATATGCTTTTGAAAATGATTTTTTTCCCAGTTATTATGAGTTGGGTACTGTACTGAGCATTTCATATGCCTTATCTCATGTAACTTACACAACCACCTTTCTATAAAGCAAGTGCAATTATCCCCATCTTGCAGAAGAAAGTGAGACTTTGGTTAAATAATTTGCCCATGAACATACATCAACTGACACAGAATTAGAACTTGGATCCTGCTGTGGAATTCATGGACCCAACAATTCTGCAGGAATATTCTGGAGAAGCCAGACCTATCTTAATCCTGCTGATGGTTTCCAATGGCTTCTAATAAAATGTATTATTCACATTTAAATTATGTCCTCCAGTGAACAGAATGATTAAAAAACAATAACAACAACAACAAAAAAAAACAAGCAACAACAACAGAAAAAAAACCCAGCACACACAAAACTGAAAACTGAGTTACCTTGGTTTCTGGTGTAATGGCTGCCTCTAGCAATTTGGTTTTGGAGCAATCAACAAAAGAAATCTTTAATCCAAATTCAGTTGCCACCTGCCTGAAGTACCTGTTCGTACCTGAGGAAGAAAAAAAAAGACAAAATAGGAAGGACGTGGTACTGAGAAATGTTCATTCCTTACTGGTATAAATACTTTAAAAACATAAGGAAGTGTCAATCACCAATAAAAGTAAAACTAACAAAAATTCTACCTTGGTTAAATCATTTGGCTATCTTGTATAGTAAAGAATATAAGGCTCGGATTTTAAACTGAAAGTTAAAAGAGTCCAATAAAATATACCTGATATCCACACTAAATGACATGAAGCAGAAATATTTCTGAAAACCTACAATTTCTGCCCTTCACACATTAAGTGGCATGTTCCCCAATGGTAATTTATATTAACAACTTCTTCCTAGCACTCAAATTTAAAATAAATGAACTGATGTCAATAAAATGTTAAAAATAAATTTTTAGTCTGATTATATTTTGGCAATAGAAAAACTGGTTATTATTCTTTGTAATCTCTCAATCTTTTCGTTATGTGGTTCTAAAGCTTTAATAGTTAAATGAGGCAATGTAAATTAAACAACTACAGTTTTATGGTGAAAAGATAAATCATTCAACTTAGAATAATTTCTCTTATAAACACTGTTCTGGATTTGATTTTCACACAGGCAAATTTAAAGGAAAAATTGTTCTTATTGATAGCTAACCAAAAAAGAAAAGGAAAAGGAAAAATATTCCATGATCAAAGATATACACTGAACTTTTGATGCTGTAGACGGACTCTAGTAATCTGATTGAAAAAGAATGTAAAGAATTATAAAAAATCAACAGCAATTTTCAAGATTTTGTATCTATGTGTGTCATGAGGTTTTCATAATGCACTATCAACGTAACTAAAGGTGTGTTACTTCTATTCAACAAACTATCATAGGAAACAACGATAAATACAAAGCACTCTGCAAATGTCTAAAAGGTTAAAATGACTACTAGGAGTCTCTTATTTCAAGGAACTTACAGATTCAACTCTTTGTTAATAGAAGATAGATAAAATGGTAATATTCTAGAAATCACATTTTTATTATTTGAAAGCATTTGGAATATATATATATGTATGTATATTAACAAAATCTTTTGTTATTGATCGTAAAAGTCAGTCTTGCTTAAAGGTAAGGGCAACCCATCTTCTATACCTTCCCCCTCACCACTTTAAATAACTTGCATTTAAACTATTTAGAATGGAAGTTCTTAAATTTGGATCCATGATGGACTTCACGGGGTGAGACCCCTTACCCCTTGACCCTATAATTAAAATGATGAACACTGGGTGTAGTCTTAAGCACACTTTTCTACTTTGGGGGGAAAGGGGTCTATACTTCCAACAGATTTTTCAAAGGTTCGCTAAAATCTAAAGCGTATAAATGTGTTGGGAAGATAGAGGGGTGGGTAGAGGCAATCTCTTTGAGAGTGACCTGGGTTATTGTTCCTTTTCACTGCAGGCAAAAATTTTAAGTGACACTAGAATACTCTCTCTTTAGATACTGTCTTCTCTGGAGTAGGATATTTAAAAAGTTGATCAGGTGCAACATCCTCATTCCAGCAGTTTAAATAAAATTATTAGTAAACAATCTCTCTTACAGGCAATTCTAGAATATAAACGCTAAATGTTTATGCTCTTCCTTTATCAAATGTGGACCAACACGGAGGTGTCCATCATACATTTAAAAGATAATAAATAATCAATAATCCTGGTAACATTGTTAATATAATTCAGGACCCTCTTCACTGTCTTTAAAATATCAGCTGACACAAACATGCATGAGAGAGGTCACCTACCTCCATACACATCATCCATAACAATAATTTGGTCTCCTGCTTTTAAGAGATGGGTAATGGTCACAGTGGCAGCTAACCCTGAAGCAAAGGCCAAGCCTAAAATAAAAGCCAAGTTAGAGTAAGCCAAAAAAGTCAAACCTCTGGGTTGAAAAACACCAACAGAACTTCCTTGTGTTACTTTATGTTGTTTTCTCTGGACATAAAGACAGCCATCACTACTGAATCACGAGAAGTCCCCTGATGAAAATACAATGGACAACTCCCCCTTTCTATTCCAAAACTAAAATATCTTTAAGAGAAAAACATGTAATTCTGCTTTGGTGGTGACATTTCTCTGAAACGCTTCAAAGAAACAATTTTTTTTTTTTAAGATTTTATTTATTCACTGGAGGGATGCAGCACAAGTAGGCAGAGCAGCAGGCGGAGGCAGAGGAAGAAACAGGCTCTCCACTGAGCAGGGAGCCCTTTGTGGGGCTCGATCCCAGGACCCTGGGATCATGACCTGAACTGAAGGCAGCTGCTTAACCGACTGAGCCACCCAGGTGCTCCAAAGAAATAATTCTTTACAAAATTCTGAGATTAAAGGTCAACTGCCAATTCAATTACAGTTTAAAAACAACAAACTTTAAACAAAATTTCAAACCTGAGGAGAGCTATGGTATGATTCACTCATTAACTGTATGGATAGACAACTGAGCAAATATTTTAACAAAACTCAAAATCTGACCTGGGATGCATCTGGCAAATTTGAAAAATTTTGTTTTTAAAAATTTTTAAGTGTGGAATCTCCTTTAAACAAGTGTGAACTCAAAATCTCTTACAGAATAAAAATAATGAAAACAATTTAAAAAGAACCATCTGGCATTGTGTACATTAAACACTATAAAAGAAAATATCCTGACAAAATATCAATGCATCACCTTAATGATAAAAATCACCTGTGACTGGTAGAA
Organism: Mustela nigripes; assembly: GCF_022355385.1. Lineage (NCBI taxonomy): Eukaryota > Metazoa > Chordata > Mammalia > Carnivora > Mustelidae > Mustela > Mustela nigripes. Next base: position 57,904,279 of record NC_081570.1, on the reverse strand, counting down.
GGGATAATTCAATTAACTTGAAAAGTATAATTCTTATAAAATCTTCTCAGAAAAGTTTAGGTCAGAATTACAGTTCTCTACTCAGCACATCTCTAGTCTACTGGTAAATTTATATAGAAGGCTAAACTTTAATTTTTTAAAAGATTTTATCTTTTTATTTGAGAAAGAATGAATGTGAAGGGGGTAGGGTCAGAGGGAGAAGCAGACTCCCCACTGAGCAGGGAGCCCAATGTGGGGCTCAGTCTTGGGACTCCAGGATCATGACCTGAGCCAAAGGTAGTCGCTTAACCAACTGAGCCACCCAGGTGCCTCTAGAAGGTTAAACTTTAAACCCAGTTAAAAACAATTGTGTTTTCTGGAGCCCACTTGAAAAAAAATGTCTGCCATATGAATACTCAGCCTTTACACCTTCTGCAGGAAATGATGATCTCTCTACAGTACTGAATTACAGAAATTTAGTGTTCAAAAAGAACTCTCCTCATCTAAAACAAAAGACCAAACTCCCCAAATCCCCCAAAATCCATATGAACATTTCTAACCCCGGCATTCTTGCTATGAGAAAATTCATAAGACACATTTTCTCTTCACTATTCTATCCTCATTCAGGATCATTCATATAAAAAAATATGAGGATAATTTAACAGTAATCCACTCCCTTCATGAAAAGATTCAAGGGGTTAATCCCTAATCTCTAAGAACACATTTTCAAGGACACTGGGTAAATGTTCTTTGAGAACACCGGGTGGTGTTCTCAAGCATTATCAGGTAAATGAACCAGAGTATCAGAAAGCTTATATTCTCAGTAGTGTTGTAAAACTGTTAATATTTATCTATTTATACTGACACCTTCAAATAAGAGTAGATTTACATGAATACTAAATGGCATATTTGGTCATTTTCCCCTCTATTCATATTTATTTTTACCTAATAATTACACATTTGCATATTATATCATCTATGGGACCTTGGACAAAAAATCCAGTGTCTTGGTAAAATAAAAGTTTTGAATTAGCTAATTCTTATTCCTTTCCAATTCTAAGTTCTGTGCCTCTATGATTTTGTCTGCACATACAGGAATGGGTTCTCGACTTCCCAGACTGGAATGGAAATCACTTACTGTACTTGGCCCCATCCAGTGCTGCCACTGCTTTTTCCAAGCAGTTCCTGGTGGGGTTTCCAGAACGGCTATATTCAAAACCCTGAAGAAAAGAAGTTAGAGTTTATCCTAAGAGATTTAAGCTTATTTTTCGGAGTCCTAACATAGACACCTCGACAACTGGAGGTTCATCCTATGATAATGATTTTCTATTATTTACTGATGACATTTCTTGCCATTAAATAGGAGCTTAACGTGTCTGCCTTCAGCTCAGATCCCAGGGTCCTGAGATTAAGTCCGCATAGGGCTCTTTGCTCAGTTCAGTGCCTACTTCTCCTTCTGCCCCTTCCCCCTGCTAGTGCATTCTCTCTTTACACTGAAGTCCACCGCCTGTTTTAGAATTCTATAGCTGCCCCTTATGAGCTGTATGCAAAATAGGTAAGTTACTTAACCTTTCCTAAAGTAATCTCAGTACCTATAAAATGGAATAAAATACAAAAAACCAATTTGTAAAATTGTTATGATGACAAAATTATACAATGTATAATGAATTCTCTACTCATTGGTGCCTGGCCATACTAACTACTAGAAAAATAGTTGTTTTTATTATTAGTATTATTCTTATGTTAGACTAACCTTTACTCATTTAGCCAGGGGGACATCATGAAAAGGGAATCACTAGCACCTACAAAGTGAACTTACTTCAAACCTGTATTTCATTTCCTAAGAAATAAATGATACAAGTCCTGTTTAACACCCTACAGGAAACTATGAACAGATCCTACAAATGCTCAAAGTTCAGATCTCGGCTCTACAAAAGCAACAAAACATAGGCAGTAATTCTTGGCAAAGTGGCTATACACAATTTTTTAAACTTTGCTCTCTACATTTACCATACTAGGAGTATTCAGTCATTTTATTTAATACTCATAGCTTTCAGGAAAGTGAAGCAAAAGATTATAGGGAACATCAGAACCAGTAGTCAAACCTAGGATTTAAACATTGACTGAAAATGCTATAGATTTCTCCCCATGCCTCATATAGCACATAACAAAACACAACAACCACTTTTTACACATTGGTTCTAATTTGGGAGCTCCTAGTATTATACACACACACACACATGCCCCCATAGATATGTGTGTGTGTGTGTGTATAAACAAATGATATATATTATATATTCATACATTATATATATATATATATATATATATATGACTCAAATATGTATATTTAAAGTTGGGTTGCTTTGTTTCCTTGTTTTTGTCAAACTTAGTAGACATATTTTATAGGGTTCCAGGATATCCTCATCCCTCCCTCACCATCACCTCCTTGATATGACCTATACTCCCCAGACAGAGAAAATCTGTTTGGATTCATGTGGCTATGGCCACTGAACGGCACCCATGTTTCCATAATTATTGACTGCAGAGATTTAACTTTGGGGTCGGGGAGAGGCGTATTTCAGTGGCAAATTCCCACCTCTTGCCCATTCAATGGTTTCCCAAATGGAATAGGAGAAACAGATGCTTCTCTTCAGCTCCTCAGATTCTCTTTAGTGCTCTTCACTGAGTTTTTAAAGGTACTAAGGGGTGTCTCGTACTTGCAGATTTTACCATCCCTGTTGGCTCTCTGAAAATGTTTTTTTTTCTTTGAAAATATTTAATTACTAATGTCTGGTTAAATGGTTAAACTTTTGTACCAAGAGCTAAAGCTTGGACAGTCACACGTTCACAAAACCATACATCAGCAACAGACCGCAAGCTTGGAAAACAGGCTGTGTATTCATTTTTATTCCAAAATGCAGTAACTTAGAAGCCCTTAGAATTCCTAAACCAGCCCTTTAGAGCTGTACCTCACAAAACAAAGGGCTACATTTGAAAGAATCTTCCTTGACTTATGTAACAACAAACTAAAGAGGTTTTTGAAGTATAATCAAAGCTTTAGACCTACAAAGTTTCTTGAACTGATTTCCTTGAAAGCTAGCAACTTTTAAGTACTCCAAGATCCCATTAGTGTGTTGCCAAAAGGGATTAACAAAAACTGCTCTATCAAAACCTTAGAAGTCATTTATCTACAACTCAAGGTCAGTTCCTTTTGTATAAAAAGTGTCTAATACCAGTCCTGCCCTCTGACCTGGTTGTTGTGAGGATCAAATGGGAAAAAATGTAAATGGGAACACTGTGAAATACCGAACTACTGAGCAATGACAATGTACCATAAAGCTTAACATATACATCAACAATTTATGTAGTAGGTACTGATTAACCCCATTTACTCAGGATCAACCTGAGGCTTGGATAGGTTAAGCAACTTGCTCAAGGTCACCCAGATCAGAGAAGGTGGTGTCAGAATTCAAACCTAGCCCCACTGACGAGGTGAGGTGATTTGTGCTCTTAATCACCAAGCCACACTGCTTAAATGATGCAATGGGTTAGACTATTACTGGTATTATTGGAGTATAGCAGAGTGTAGTCTAATGCCTAAGAGGAGGGTTCTAGAGCAGGCTGGAATCCCAGCGTGTACACATTTATCTGACATACCTCATGTAAGTCTGCATGTAGCCCATAGCAAGTAAATCACTATTAATAACAAGATCTCGAATCAGAACCCTGGCAGCTTAAGAGCCGTTCAAATTTGAGCTTTTTCGAGCATCATTATCTTTGGAAGTACCCGGAGAAGCTTTCTGTGAGCCACTGGGCGTGATCTTGATTCTAGGTAAGTTATCTTGATTATCCTTGATTCTAGGTAAGTTATAAGACCCTGAGGATTTTTTTTTTATTTGACATGTCTTTATAATTTTTGCTGCTAAAGAAAATTCAACAAAGTTATGACCCTCAGTTTTGAACCGCAACTTTGCCAAAATTACATGAATTGCAGTTCCAAATCTATATGGCAAGTTGGACAAACTGTTCCTTCCAGTTCTGCTTATCAAAAGAAATGTGATCACTGGACCAGAGAATACGAAGATTAAGTACAAGGAACATTACGGGTGTAGTAAATAACCGTTTGGGGTGCCTTCCTGATGTATAAACCACCTTACAAAGGACTCGCATGCCTTTTTTTGTATAAGCCATCTCTCTCTACCCGCCCAAACCGGCCCCAGCCCCCACCTTCCCGGCCTGCCCCAGCTCACCGAATGCTGGCCGGGAGCCTCTTGCTTGAACGTGGTGGACAGTGAGATGGGGGGCACTACAGCCTGGGAGGTCCATTGCTCGGGTTCCTGGCCCACGTGGATGGCCTGCGTGGCGAAATGTGGGAAGCGAGGCTGGAAACCATACGGGGAGGCGTCTTGTTCCTGCATGCTGAGCTGCGAAGGAGGGAAAGAGAAAAGAGCGAGGAAGAGAAAACTAGAAACTGATGCGACAGGGCCTGAAAAAGCACACAAGAACCCAGAGCACGGGCGCTAAAGACACGCCACCCTGCCGGCAGCGCGGACAAAAGCCGGACCCCGGGACTCAGTGGCTCCCACTTTAGTAGCCGGCCGGCTGGTTGGCGTTCGCCGCGGGCGGAACCAGCGAGACCCAATGAGCGACGGCCCCGACGCGGCCCCCGTTCCTCATTGGCCGGAAGCGGAGGCGTTGCCTGGAGCGTCGCTGGGACCGCCCTTCCCGGTGCGGGCCGTGGAGTGAAGCGGGAGTCCGTGGGTCCACGTGGTGTGGGTCCCCGCAGGCGAAATTCCTGAGTCCCGGCCGGCGGGGGAGGGGGAAGGCTGCCGCGCTCGCTCCGGGGGGCCACCCCGGCGTCTGGGTGACCTCAGTCCGGAGGTTCGCCTGAGACACGGAGAACGGTGGGCTCGGTGTTGAAACCGAGTAACCTTGTAAACAGGCCACACAAATAGCCTGCTCTTACTGGAGCCAGTGTCCCTGACCCCTGCCCCCAACCCCCTTTGTCCTGAGGGCGGTGCTGACCGACGCAAGCAACCAAGAGGCGATTTGTAGGAAACCCGTGGCCCAACCTGCCAAACCTGCAGCTTGGATTCTCAGGAACTGCCGCCGCCTGCCTTTTAAGGTAAACTGAAATCTGGAATGACCCAGCGCTTGCGGTCATGGAAACCGGAGTGAGGGTCGTATTTTTCTTAATGGCGAAGCGACTGTGGTGAAGATCTCGAATCAGAACCCTGGCAGCTAAGAGCCGTTCAAATTTGAGCTTTTTCACGCATCATTATCTTTCGAAGTACCCGGAGAAGCTTTCCGTGATGAAAAAGATTGTTATGGCCAAAAAAAAAAAAAAAAAAAAAAAAAAAAAAAAAAAAAAAAAAAAAAAACCACCACACACACACACACACACACACACACAAAACCTTATTGGCGCCTCAAATCCTTCAACAAAATGCCTTCATTGTTGCACAATTGGCAGCAACATTTTTGTAGGAAAAGGGAAACAATCCGTGTGTCGATTTCCCTCTCACCTGCACCCAGAGACCTACTTTCAAGGATGACTTCTTTAAAACAAACAACAAAAATCTCCTTGTTCCCTAAACAATACAGATTGGACCTACTTACTATTATGACTATTTTCTAGGACTAGCGAATTTAGGAACATTTCTGTTCTTGCAAACTATAAGCTAAAGATCTGAAACTATTGAACCAGTTAAGAAAGAGGAGAATACAGAATGATCAGTTCTTAAAATTTAAGGACTGTGGCTTTTGCTTTTCAAATTGGCTTCAGGGACTCTTAGCCATTAAGCACTAGAGAAGCCGTGCCTAACAAAGGGCTTGTGAGCTTTTAGACGCCTACCAAAATTTCTATGGCTGGGGGAAGAAATGGATAGACTCCCAAACACTGATAGATATTAATACATATTTAAATTTTTTCTGTTTAAAATATAACATGTCAACTGCAACTCATCTCGAGGTATATGTAACTGTACATATGTATGTTTTTATGTGACATGTTTAGGGACTGGGAGGGTCTAAAACAGTACCTCCTAATATTTGTGACTAAAACCTGAGTTATATAAATATGGATATTTTATTTAGTGTTACTGTAATAAAGGATTCTTTAAAAGATAGCACCAATATGAATCCTCTAAATTATACCCTTTTCTACTCTTATAAATTGAGACTTTATTAGATGGCAGCTTAGTATTACATGTTGAGGATTCCTATGACTCAGCAATTTTGCTCATAGGAGTTTATCTTTCCCATGTATTCCTACATTTGGGCGAGGATGAGCCAGTAGGTTCTTTTTTGTTGGTGTTTGTTGGTTTGGTTTTGTTTTGTTTTTTAAGACTTTATTTTCTTATTTGACAGAGAGAGCACAAGCAGGGCAAGGGACAAGCAGAGAGAGATGGAAAATGGAAAGAATGGAAAAGAATTTCCAAAAGAATGGAAAACGGCTTAACTGTCCATCCATAGGAAACTGGTCAGTCAGTTATGGTATAGTTCTGTGATGGCTACAGTATGGCAGAGAAGCAAGAAGAAAATAATATGAGCTGGTATGTCGTGATCTCTAATTTCTGAGACAGTGAACAAAGGTGCAAAGCAAAGTATATGTTAATGCTTTACCTTTTTTCAAAGGAGCATACCATATTGCATTATTTTTAGATAGATACATGATTTAATAGGCATAGAAATCATTCTGGGGGCGCCTGGGTGGCTCAGTGGATTAAGCCGCTGCCTTCGGCTCAGGTCATGATCTCAGGGTCCTGGGATCGGGCTCTCTGCTCAGCGGGGAGCCTGCTTCCCTCTATCTCCCTCTCTGCCTGCCTCTCCGTCAGCTTGTGATCTCTCTCTGTCAAATAAATAAATAAAATCTTTAAAAAAAAAAAAAAGAATCATTCTGGCAGTAGAGACCTTGGATCTGTAGTGGAAAGGTAATTTTTTGTATATTTATTTACTTTTGTGTTCAAGTTTTATACCATGGGGATATTTTACCTTTTCAACAATAATAATAACAAAACTCCTAATTTAGAAATTGTAGTTAAGCAAGTTACTTAGCAAAAAGCTTTCTAAAAAAAAAAGAAAAAAAAAAGATAGCCGCTTTGTAGTAAATGCTATACAGTTTGGGATGTGTGCTTGTTTTTCATGTAAATTAGCTTGTAAACAATAATATAGCATCATAATACCTATAGAAAAACTATTAATTCCCCTCGAGCTTGGAATTCAGCAAGGCATGTGTTTTAGAGGAAATGGAAGACTTCTTATTTTTTATATTTTTTTACTCATTAATCCTCTTATACAACAAGAAGTTTATTATTAATTTTATTATATAAACTCTTTAAAAACTATGAAAATGTCACTGTACTTCTTGCATGTGTATACAAAGACTTAAACTACTCTCATTAAAGGCAGGCTGTGGATAATGATGTTGTGACGGCATAGCAAAAACAACACAGTAAGGACCTGTGAGGGATGTCCACATACTATGTTATTATTGTCAGTATACATGTAGGAAATTATTAGATCCATTTTGTTTTACCTCAAAGGAAAAAAGTTTTGCTCTTCCTTAGGTTTTTGCCAATGAAATTATTAGAAGGGAATTTGGGGCCCAGGGAAAAGTTCTAAGGAGTGGTGTGTAAGTCCTTAGTTTATGGGTTTGTAGATCACTGCAGTGGGCCAATGCCCTCCACATATCACTTGTTTAAAAAAAAATAATAATTTAAAGGTTTTATTTATTTTCAGAGAAAGAGCACAAGCAAGGGGAACAGCAGGCAGAGCAGGCACAGGGAGAAGCAGGCTCTTGGCCAAGCAAGGAGCCTGATGCAGGACTTGATCCCAGGACCCTAGGATAATGACCTGAGCCAAAGGCAGCGGCTTAACCCACTGAACCACCCAGGCATCCTGCCCCACACTTATGCCACACACTTTCACCTGCCTGTGGAAACAAGTTTTAAAAATAACAACAAAAAGAAACAATCTGGTTTTGATATGACATAATTGAAAGTGACATATCTTGAGAATAAAAGTCTTAGCACTGTTAATGGCATTACTAAACTTAATATCAAAAGAGATGTTGGAGAATGAGTTTCTAGCACAATTACTTTGTTTTAATGATGGGATGCAGAAAATAGAAGTGACTTGCTCATGCTAACATATATAGTAAGTATCTTAGTCTGAGAATAGAAGAGTTTCAGGCACTTGGGACAAGGGGAAAAAAAGAAAAAAACAGAAATCATTAGAATGCATTTCACAACGATATAAAAGGAGCCAAATATGACTGGAAAATGTAATGAGGTACTGACTCGGGAACTTTTGAATAACAGTAAAGCAGCTGAGTTTTGGAGTCAGAATGCTTGGGTTTGAAACTCAACCCTAGCACCTGCTAACTCTGTGACCTTGAGCAGTCAACTAACTTACCTCTGTAAGTCTCAGTGTCCTTCTCTGCAAAATGAGGAAAATAGTAATACTTGACAGTTCTCAAAAAAATAAGTCTTTAGAAGCTCATGGGGCAAGTAGACTGAATGAATAGCACTTAGGCCAGAAAGCTACTTTGTTTTATATGTTTGCTATTTAAGTATCTTTGCAGAGGTATATTGTACTTAGTCCATGTGGTCCAATGGAGAAAGGGGGTGAGGGTTTTTTTGCACAGTTCATAAACTACCACAGAGATAAGATATGAGATATAAGATAAGGTGACTTTTACTATCCAGACATGTAGAAGCCTTTTTCAACTGGTAATATAAAAATTGAAAAGCTCTTGACATAGAGAAAACATTTTAAAGGAAGTAATTCTCCATGTTGTAGGACTATTTGGCTTACTGCAGAGCTGTTAACCTTCCTGGTGGCCAGTGGCATACCCCCATATATTTCCACTAACTCCAGTTGGGAACCATGGATAGAGGAACTGAAGGACCATACTGAATTTAGTCTTTCCAACAAGGAGAATGGGGACATATGGAGAACTTTGGGAGAAAATGACTTATTATCTTGAAGATTATGGTATCTAGGAAAATGAAAGACATATATATAACACATACTAGACCAAACTTTCCCAAACTGTGGCCCAAGGAATATTTATACAAAAGAAATGGTTCTGTGGCCAAAAATGTTTGGAAAATACCATATATTCAGCCATCTTTAGATTCCTAATACCCACTATTAGCATGATAAATGGACAGAGAAATCTTACAGTAAGAAACCAAGTATGAAATATTTCTAAAGGAAAACTCTTTCCTGCATATACCTCTTAATATGTTCTCTTCCTGTGGTCCTTTCCTCATTTCTGCTTTAACGGTGTTCTGTTAACAGTTTGAAATCAGCTTCTCTGCACTGGTTTAAAATATTTAAGAAAAGATATAAAATAATAAGAGAAGATAAGTCAAGAAGTTAGTAGAGAAATTCCATCTCTTCCACTATTTTTATTTTATGTAAAAGGAATGTTCGTACTTTAAAATTCTCTCTTCTAATCCTTTAAACCAATCACAAATTTCCGTGGATGTCCACAACTGGTCAATTTCTTTTCTGAATGGCCACTAAAGCTATTGTGAGAGTTCCCCATTCTTTCAAACCCCAACCCCAGGACTCTCTTCCTCTTTCTCTTCTTGGCAACTTCACAGAAAAATAGGTGTGAACTCACTTAATTTTCCCCTCAGCTCCCTAACTTTTACTGCTCCTTTATTGTCTATTGTCTTATCTGAAACGCAGATTCTTAACAATAGCAATAGTTATAACACTTACCTTTTGTTGAATGGCTACTTATTCAAGTGTCCTACATAATTAGAGCTGACCTTTGAATAATGCAGGAGTTAGAAGGGCTGATAGCTGCACCCCATGCTATCAAAAATGTGCTGTTAAAAATCTGCATATAACTTTTGACTCCCCCCAAACTGAAATACTAATGGCCTACTGTTGACCCAAAGCCTTACTGAGAACATAAACAGTTGATGAATATATATTTTGTATGTTATATATACTGTATATTATATTCCTACAATCAAGTAAGCTAGAGAAAAGAAGCTATTATCAAGAAAATCACAAGGAAGAGAAAATGCATTTATATTACTGTAGGATGCAAAAGCTGCATATATGTAAACCCATGTAGTTCAAACCTGTGCCATTTAAGGATCAACTGTAGTTTCTAATGCTTAGAACAATCCCAGAAGATAGGGATTATCTTGATTTTATAAGTGAATAAAATGAAGTTCAAAGAGTTGATGTAACTTGCTCCAGTCACAGAATTGGTGAATGAAGACTCTAAAATTCCAGATCCTACCTTGTTCTACATTTTTAATATATCCTCCCATCCAATTCCTTTCCTTAGGACGCAACCATGCTCAAGATTCTCCTACTTAAAAAAAAAAAAAAAAAATCCTGAACTTCTTCATCCTTCTCTAGCAACAACCCAAATTCTCTTAATCTTTTCATAATCAACGTATCTTTTAAATATATTTTCAGTTCTTTGTGCCCATTGTAGCTTCCTTGATCAGGTGCTGCTGTGTACTTCAGTCTGTTCCCTTTTCAGCTGACCTTACACATTACAAGCAGAATCATTCATCTAAAGTGTAGTTTTGATCATGTCAGCACTCAAGTCCCTCCTCTCAAGAAAGGACTTTGAGAGGGTATGTGCTATGGTGAGTGCTGTGAAATGTGTAAGCCTGATAATTCACAGAACTGTACCCCTGGGGCAAACAATACATTATGTGTTAATTAAAAAAAAAAAAAAGAAAAGAAAAAAGAAAGGACTTTGTCTGTAGAGCTGTATATATGTGTGTGTGGCCAATTACCAACATTAAGCTATATTCATTCTTCATTAATTTATTCATTCAATAAACAGCTATTCATTGCCAGTCATATGTAATCATAGTGCTTTGTCTTGTCTCAAGTTGCCTTGTTACCTCAAGTTACCTGTCATCTGGACTATCCATAAGGCCTGCATTCTACCAGAAAGAATGTTCAAAGTTAAGGTGCAAAACTGACCATGATATGCCCTGTCTACAAAAATTTTAAAGTCCTTTCTCCGACATCCCAAATCCTTGGTTATCTTGCCCATCAAGATATGTCATTGAATGTAATTAAAAAGATATGACTGCTGTTTGGACTGTGAGTTGGTCCCCAGCACTTGGAGGTTCCTTACCCCCTGCCCTGCCCTTGGAATATGGGTTCCACTTGGCTTTCCCACTCCCAGAGGTTGCCGCAAGGATATAGCCTTGAGATAGTGATGTGGTATTGAGAACACCTACATAGTATATGTGACTAAGCCCAGTTAAGGCTTCTATGAACTTTTAAGACTTGGTGGGTGTGTGCAGGGATCTAATCATCTTGCTGCCACCCAAGTCAAGCCTCATATGTAGGTTCCCTTTGCTTATTAAAACTGCTACTACCCACCTATAGTGCTCTGCCTCTTTCTTCTGGTCTCTCCCTGTCCTCTGAGTATAGGGGCTAGTTTCAGATTACACCAGGGAAACTTTCAACAGGGTTGCAAACCAACACATCCCTACCCCTCTCCAGCCATACCAACTACATCTAGTTCCTTGAATGTGTCAGTGTTCCTTTCATGATTATGGGTCTTTATACATATTGTTATCCTGGGGCTTTTCCCCCACTTCCTCACCAGATGAGTGAATTCATATATATGTCTCAGGTCTAGCTTGTCCTCTTTTGGCAAAATCTATCTGATGTTACTATCCTGAGTTAATTTCCTTCTCACATAAATGGGTTCTATAATAGTTCTTATTGTTTTTAATTGAAATTGCTTATATATAATTTTTAAGATTTTATTTATTTGTTTATTTATTTATTTGACAGAGAGAGAGAGAGCACAAGTGGGCAAAGCGACAGGCAGAGGGAGACGAGTAGCAGGCTCCCTGCTGAGAAGAAAGCCCAGTGCAGGGCTCTATTCCAGGATCCTGGGATCATGACCTGAGCCAAAGGCAGATGCTTGACTGACTGGGCCACCCAGGTACCTTGAAATTGCTTGTTTAAATGTCTTTTGCTAAATTATATGTTCCTGGAAGGAAGGGAGCAATATCTTACCCTAGTATCACCAGTACTCACCTCTGTTTCTGGCATACAGAAAATGCTTAATAAATATTTGTTAAATAACTAAATAAGTACTAAGCAATCAAGGGAATAGCAACACTCAATATTTGTCCACAAAAAGTCTAAAAAAGTAAATAGTGGAAGCACACCAGTATTGCCACACTACTTACTGTGTTGTTTACTTGTATTAAATGAAACTAACTTCGTTATAAAGCAAATTTTTTCCCAAATGAACTATAAACAGCCAATTATAAGAAATCTTTAGATATATCTATAGACCCTTTGTTGTCTGTTGGAGTGATTTTTCTAAAGTACAAATATGGTCATATAAAGAAATGAATATGGGTGAGGGAAACAAGATGGTGAAAGAGTAGGGGACCTTGTTTGAGCTGGTCTGTTGAATTTAGCTAGGTAACTATCAAATCATTCTGACACCCATGAATTCAACCTGAGATGTAAGAAGAGACTATCTGAAACTCTACAAGTAGAAAAGCAATCACTTTCTGCAAGGGAGAAGGTGCAGAGAAGTGAATCTGTGGGAAGATATTGGAAGATAAATGGTACTGGGGAGGGGGCTCCTTAAGCCAGCTACTGGATAGTGAAATAGTCCTGGGGGTGCAAAATCAGAACCCTTAGAAATCTGCTCCAGGAAGACATCCCTGCCTGAAAGGTGCTCACGTGGTGAAAAGGGGCAACATTCTAAATGGGGCAGTGTGGTGCCTGGATCCCTAGAGTCACGGACACATCGGGGGTGCCTGAACTGGTAGAATTCCCAAGCATTGGAACATTGAAAGTGGTTGCAGCCCATGAGCCTGGGAGGGGGCTCTCAGCTCTGTCTGCCATAACTGCAAACCACAGCTCCATCAGGTGACAGCTCTCCATGTGGGGACCACACAAAAGACAGGAACACAAGCCCCTCTGCCTTCCCCTGGGCGGGGCGAGCAGGTGCATGCATGACTGTAGCAACAACTCTCAGGGCAGGAGCTCTGTAAAGGGCAATAACAGGGTGACCAAAAATCAATAAAAATAGATCAACACCCCAACATATAATAGTGAAGCTTGGAAATTTCAGAGACAAAAAGAAATCCTGAAAGCAGCTTGAAACAAGAGGTTCCTAACCTACAGAGGTAGGAACATTAGACTTATATCAGACTTATCCACAGAGACTGTGCAGGCCAGAAAGGACTGGCATGATATAGTCAGGGTACTAAATGAAAAAAAACATGCAGCGAAGAATACTTTATCCAGCAGGGCTGTCATTCAGAATGGAAGGAGAGATAAAGAACTTCCAGGACAGACAGAAACTGAAAGAATGTGTGAGCACCAATCAAGCCCTGCAAGAAATATTGAGGAGGATCTTGTAAGCAAAGTGAGCCCAAGAGTAACATAAACCAGAAAGAAACAGAGACAATCTACAGAAACATGGACTTTACAGATAATACAATGTCACTTATTCATATCTTTCAGGAGTTGCTCTGAATGTAAACGGGCTAAATGCTCCAATCAAAAGACACAGGGTACCGGATTGGATAAAAAAGCAAGACCCATCAATATGCTATCTACCAGAGTCTCACTTTAGACCTAAAGACACCTCCAGACTGAAAGTGAGCAGGGGAAGGATGATTTATCATGTTAATGGACTTCAAAAGAAAGTTGGGATAGCAATCCTCATATCATACAAATTAGATTTTAAGCCAAAGACTATAGTAAGAGATGAAGAGAGACACTAAATCATACTTAAAGGGTCTATTCAACTAGAAGATCTAACAGTTATAAATATTTATGCCCCCAATTTAAGAGCAGCCAATTATATCCACCAATTAATAAACAAATTAATAGATAGAAAAAAATACAACAAAAGTAGGGGACTTCAACACCCCACTCACAGCAATGGACAGATCATCTAAGCAGAAGATCAACAAGGAAAAGGGCTTTGAATGACACATTGGACCCCACTGGCTTCACATATATATACAGAGCATTCCATCCTAAAGCAACAGCATACACATTCTTCTCGACTGCATATGGAACTTTCTCCAAAATGGATCACATACTGGGTCATAAATCAGGTCTCAACTGATACCAAGAGACAGAGATTACTCCCTGCGTATTTTCAGACCACAAGGCTAAACCAAACTCAACCATAAGAGGAAATTTAGAAGGAACTCAAACACTTGGAGGTTAAAGAACATCCTACAAAAGAACGAATGGGTCAACCTGGAAATTAAAGAGGAATTTAAAAAATTCATGGAAGAGCACCTGGGTGGCTCAGTTGTTTAGTGTCAGCCTTTGGCTCAGGTCATGATCCCAGGGTCTTGGGATTGAACCCCTCTTCAGGCTCCCTGCTAGGTGGGAAGCTCCCACACCCCCTGCTTCTGTTCCCTCTCTCATTGTGTCTCTCTCTGTCAAAATAAATAAATAAAATATTTTTAAAAATTCAAGGAAACTAATGAAAATGAAAACACAACTGTTCAAAACCTTTGAACTACAGCAAAGGCAGTCCTAAGAGGGAAGTACATTACAATACAAGCCTGTCCCAAAAAATTAGAAAAATCTCAAATACACAAGCTAACATCTAAAGAAGTTGAAGAAAGAACAGCAAATATAGCCTAAACCAAGCAAGAGAAGAGAAATAATAAAGATTAGAGTAGAAATCAATGAAATACAAACCAAAAGAACAGTAGAACAGTTCAACCAAACTAGGAGCTGGTTCTTTGAAAGAACTGATAAGATCGATAAACCCCTAGCCAGACTTGTCAAAAAGAAAAGAGAGAAGACCCAATTAATAAAATCATGAATGGAAGAGGAGAGATCACAACCAACACCAAGGAAATACAAACAATTTTGAGAAACATTATGAGCAACTATATGCCAACAAATTGGATAATTTAGAAGAAATGGATGTGTTCCTAGAAACTTATAAACTACAAAACTGAAACAGGAAGAAATCAAAATCTGAACAAACCCATAACCAGCAAAGAAATTGAAGCAGTAATCAAAAACCTCCCAGAAAATAGGAGTCCAGGACTGGATGGCTTCTCAGGGGAATTCTACCAAATAGTTAAAGAAGAAATAAGACCTACTCTACTAAAGCTGTTTCAAAAAATAGAAATGGAAGGGAAACTTCCAAATTCGTTCTATGAGGCCAGCATTACCTTGATTCCAAAATCAAAGACCCCATCAAAAAGGAGAATTATAGAGCAATATCCCTAATGAACATGGATACCAAAATTCTCACCAAGACACTAGCCAATAAGATCCAACAGTACATTAAAAGGACTCTTCACCACGACCTAGTGGGATTTATTCCTGGGCTGCAAGGGTGGTTCAACATTCACAAAACAATAAACATGATACATAACATTAATAAAGAAAGAACAACAATCATATGATCCTCTCAACCAATGCAGAAAAAGCACTTGGCAAAATAAAACATCATTTTTTTTAAAAACTCTTCAAGGTATAAGAATAGAGGAAACATATTGCAATACCATAGAAGCCATCTACAAAAAGCCCACAACAAATATTCTCAGTGGGGAAGAACTGAGGGCTTTTTCCTTAAAGTCAGGAACACGATTGTTGTTCAACATCATACTACAAGTCCTAGCCTCAGCAATCAGAAAGCAAAAAGAAATAAAAAGCATTCAAATTGGCAAAGAACAAGTCAAACTCTCACAAACTCTTTGCAGATGACATGATACTTTATGGGGAAAACCCAAAGACTTTACCCCAAAATTGCTAGAACTTTTGCTAGAACTCATACAGCAATTCTGCAATGTGGCAGGATACAAAATCAATGCAAAGCAGGCTGTTGCATTTCTATACATTAACAATGAGACGAAAGAAAGAGGAATTAAGGAATCAATCTCATTTTACAATTGCACCAAAAACCATGATACCTAGGAATATACTTAACCAAAGAAGTAAAGAATCTGTACTCTAAAAATTACAGAACACCTATGAAAGAAATCGAGGAAGACACAAAGAGAAGGAAAAACAGCCCATGGATTAGAAAAATAAACATTGTTAAAATATCTAAGCTACCCAGAGGAATCTATACATTCAGTGCAATCCCTATCAAAATACCATTGACATTTTTCACAGACCTGGAACTGATAATCCTAAAATTTTTATCCAGCCAGAAAAAAACCCAAATATTCAGAGGAATGTTGAAAAAGAAAGCCATTGATGGCGGCATCAGAATGCCTGACTTCAAGCTAATTACAAAGCTGTGATCATCAAGACAGCATGGTACTGGCACAAAAATAGACACATAGGTCAGTGGAATAGAAAAGAGAACCCAGGAATGAACCCTCAACGCTATGGTCAACTAATCTTCAACAAGGAAAGAAAGCATATCTAATGGAAAAAGAACAATTTCTTCAATAAATGGTGGTGGGAAAATTGACCAGCCACATGCAAAAGACTTAAACTGGACCATTCTCTTACACTATACACAAAGACAAATTCAAAATGGATAAAAGAATCCATCAAATTCCTAGAGGAGAAACAAAGGCAGCAGAAACATTCGTCAGAGTAGCTAAGTTTTGAAGATCCTCTTAAGATGTAGAGAGATTTTCAGGTCATAATAATTGCACTCACTGTATGGCTGTTTGTGGGGGAATGATAAGAATCTTGCTCTTAAGGAGACTGGATGTATAAAATAGTGGTTGAGTTACTGAAGTCTAGAATTAACATGCTTGAATTAAAATTCTAGTTCTACTCCTTGATAGTTCTGTGAGGTTAGGAATATTACTGAATAGCTCCAATTATAAAAACACAAGCACTATTACTTATCTCGACACAATAGATGCTGTAACAAAGATTCTAACACATCAATTTAAAATAAAGGACCTGTCAAAGCCATAGATTTCCTTTACCTTTATGCACAAAAGGAAACAGATAAATTCCAAACTCCTCTGTCTAAAACACCAAGAGGATCAGTGTTCATTCTACTAGAGATCAGAGATGTTCATCTGAATACTATTACTGGAAACAACCAGTTCATAAGTGAAATAAGCAGTTCAATAACCAAAACTCCTTAGAAAATATAGGATACATTTCACATGATAAAGTAACAATCTTTGAAGTGCAGGTATATTATATAACATATTTTCCTTTTAATATCAAAAGTATATTTTTATTTATTTATTTATTTGTCTATTTATTTATTTATTTATTTGAGAGAGAGTGTATGGGTGCCTGTGAATGAAGGAGGAGGGACAGAAGGAGAGGGAAAGAATTAGAATCTTAAGCAGGGCCATGCCCAGTGCTGAGTCTGAAGCAGGGCTTGATTTCATGACTCTGAGATCATGACCTGAGCTGAGATCAAGAATCAGCTGATTAACCAACTGAGCCACCCAGGCACCTCTCAATAGGATATTTTTAAAGTCCCAGAAAAATGAACAGGTAGGTTTTAAATAAAAATTCACAATTCCATCTTTATATTAGGCAAAGACAGGTATTCTTCAGAATGTTCTCAACTTGCTGCCTTACTAGAATAGGCAGCTTAAACTAGCTTCATTGTTTGGAATTCTGTTAACTCTGCAGCCTCTAAAAGAACAATTCTCTCTTCTTTATCTCTATAAATTCCTTTTACTCATGGTTGTTCACTAGGATGTCTTGCTACTTTAAAGGCCAAGTATAGGGATTATTTTTGTTGGCATTTAGTGGAAAGTATAAAAAAAATGCCTCTTTAAAATTGTAAAATATATGCATTTTTAACAACTGAAACATGTGGCATGTAATACTCTGCTTCTACATCTAGTTGCTGTGAATATTAAATAAATTAATACAAGTAAAGTTTTTAGAACAGTAACTGTCACATAGTAAATGCTCAACAAATGTTACCTCTTATAATCACACATAATCTTTTTGCCAGAAAATGCACTCCCAAGGAGGTAGAAAAAGGATAACAAGCCCATTCAAAGTATTGTAAAGAAATATCATGTGTTGATTCCCTCTGATTTTTAAAACCAAATCAAAACAAAAATATTTATCAAGTACTTACTATATGTAGGCCCTATGCTTTGTCCTGTGTGAGATGTGTTAGAAATATGTGTCAAGATATTGTAAGAATTAACATGCCAGGACAGCAGTTAAAACAATGACAATACAAAAGCTACAATAACAAGTACATGCATTTTTTTTAAATTAGCTTCTCAAAATTAACAACACAAGAAACAACAGGTGTTGGTGAAGATGCAGAGAAAGGGGAACCCTGTTGCACTGTTGGTGGGAATGCAAACTGGTGCAGCCACTGTGGAGAACAGATTGGAGTTTCCTCCAAAAGTTAAAAATAGAACTACCTTGAAATCTAGCAGTTGCACTACAAAGTATTTTCCCAAAGGATACAAAAATACAGATTTGAAGGAGTATAAGCACCCTAATGTTTATACAGCATTATCAAAAATAGCCAAACTATGGAGAAAGCCCAAATGTCCATTGACTGATAACTGAATGAATGAAGAAGATTTGGTATGTACACACACACACACATGCATATATGTAATGGAATATTATTCAGCCATCACAAAGAATGAAATTTTGCCATTTGCTATGATTATGTGTATTCTGATAAGTATATTATGTATTATGCTAAGTGTGAAATAAGTAAGTCAGAGAAAGATAAATTCCATATCATCTTGCTCATAGGTGGAATTTAAGAAAGAAAACAGATGAACATATGGGAAGGGGAAAAAGAAAAGAGCGAAAGAAGCCATAAGAAATTCTTAATGATAGAAAACAAACTCGGGGTTGGTGGAACGGAAGTGGAGGGGGATGGGCTAGATGGGTGTAGGGTATTAAAGAGGGCCCTTGTTATGAACACTGGGTGTTATAGGTAAATGACAAGTCACTGATTTATACTCCAGAAACCAATATTGCATGGTATGTTAACTTAACTAAAATTTAAATGTAAACATACACACACAAACACAAAATAAAAAATTTTTTAAATTACCTCCTCAAATGCTTAACTCAACTTCCCCTCTTGCTATGCATCTTTTGCCCTTCTCTTTTGAATTTCAGTGAACTTCTATAAGAAAGTTTGATAATAAAATTTAAATACATAATTTAGTTGAAATATCTGACATCTCAAAATTTTCGATTACTTTTGTTGAAAGGATTTTAAAAATTTGAAGAGTAGAGGCACCTGGCTGGTCCAATCAGTAGGGCATGCAGATCTTGATTTTGGGGTTGTGAGTTCAAGCCTCACATTGGTACAGTTTACTTTAAAATAAAATAAAAGTAAAAAATGAAAAGAGTAAGATGCTGGAAATCTGATCCTTTGAATAAGGTTTCTTGACCTCTACTCCTAATTTCCATCCTTTTTTGCCAAATGGTGACACAGGGCCTATAGGAAGCTGGAAGCAAGACAGGAGTCAACATCAGTCCCCCAGGGCCTCTGCTTGGTCCTCCCCACCTTCCAATCCTGTGGCTGGGAGAGTATGGGGAGATAAGGAAACACAGTATGGGGAGATAAGGCAATGCATCACTAGGGACTGTTAGATTACCACCAGTCCATGCAGAGAAAAATAGAATTGCCTTCACTCACTTGCAGTATCTCAGGCTACCATTACAACCAAACTTAAAACTCAAAGCTGACAAAGAAAAATACGATTCATTCAAGGGACCCTGAGTGGTATGTCAGGTTCCCCTAGAAACAGTCTTTGCAACTGTAAGATTTGTGTGTAGAGGATTTATTAAGGAGAGTTCCTGGGAACAACTATTGTGATGGGTGAAGCAAAGAGAATTAGTCAGAAGGAAAAGATGAACAGCCATGCCTTTGCAACAGGCTCCAGCAGTAACTATGGGGTGCACCTGAATGGCCTCTCAGCATTTTTCTGCCTTGATTCAAAGGGGATGGACTTGCCCTCCCATGCACCAGTCACTGAATATAGGTTATCTCCAGGGAGGGGGTACATTGTTGGGTGAGGTGGCTTTCTTCAGCTAAGGGCAATTCCTAGAGAGAGACTCAGTAGTGTGTCATCAGTCATCAATATTCAAGGTAGCTGGGAGAATGAGTGTGTCCTCTGGGGGGAATCTGGATGGCACCCTACAGCATCCACCCAAGGCCTGGGAATTAAAGAGAGTGAGATCAATCTGGTCAAAAATGATAAACGCTCAGTGAAAGAGAACTGCTAGAGGAACTAGACGTCACCTTAAGTGATAGAGTTATAACCATAAATGTAAGAGAGGTTAAAATAATCATAAGAGGATACTAAATGTAACTATGGCAACATATTTGAGAAGTCAGAAGTGGATAATATCCTAGCAAAGTAAGCATTACCAAAATTGACTTAAGAAAGAGGGAAAATTTGAATAGGCCAAAGAACAGAGATGAGAAAAGTGAGGAAATTTCAACCATTGGAAAGTTATTACATGCAGCTCAGAGAATTTCATCTTTAAAATTTTTTTAAAGATTTATTTATTTATTTATTGGAGGGGGAAGGGGCAAAGGGAGAGAGAAAACCTTAAGCAGACTTTCCACTGGGAGTGGAGGGAGCCGGGGGGCTCAATGTGGGTCTTGATCCCAGGACCCTGAGTTCATGACCTTAGAGCATCAAGAGCTGCACATTCAACCAAGTGAGCCACCCAGATGCCGCAACAGCTCAGAGAATTTTAATGTTAATGTTCATAGGAAACCACTGAGGATCTAGTTAGTGTCAAATGTGGTTACTAATAAAGTAGATACAATGTTATGCCTGCTACTATAAATTTCCAACAAGCTTCCTGTGATAATAATACCACTGGTCCATAGCCCACTCTTTGAGTAGCAAGGATTTAAATTGATGAAGTCATAGCAAATGGTGGAAGTTTATTTGGTTCATATGACAGTGATAATATAAAAAGAAGGAAGGAAAGAAGGGAGAGAGGGAAAAATACAAGGAAGGAAGGAGAAATAAAGCTATAAAATAATGTCACTTAATTGAAAATAAGCTCCAGCAACATATCTAAACATATCTAAATAACCAAGGGATGAGTGTGGTTTAAGATTAGGAAATCTAGCAACCTAATCCATTAAAATAACATATTAGAGTGAGAAAAAAAATTAGAAGGAGAAATTTGTATGATTATAACAACTTGTAATAAAAATGCATTTGATAAAATTCAGTCATTATTTTTAATAAAACCTCAAAGTAAAATTTTAATACAAGGAAACTACTTAAATGTAATAAAAATTATATCCAAAACTAAATTCAATTATTATCTTAAACGATCTTAAAATTGTCTTATTAAAATCTTATTATCCTACATGGTTAAAAGCCTTAAAATCATTTTATTAAAATTGTTTTGGTGGGGCACCTGGTAGCTCAGTGGTTTAAGCCTCTGCCTTCAGCTCAGGTCATGATCTCAGGGTCTTGGAATCGAGCCCCACATCGGGCTCTCTGCTTAACGGGAAGCCTGCTTTCCCCACCCCCTCTATACATGCCTCTTTGCCTACTTGCAATCTTTGTCTGTCAAGTAAATAAATAAAATCTGTTTAAAAATTTGTTTTGGTAGTTTTCATGAAATCAAGATAAGGAAATAAACAAAAGTTAGATAACTAACATAGACATCAGAAGAAATAAGCTAGCGGTTAAATAGTATTCCTAAAAACACCTAAGACTGGCTAAAACAAAAACAATATTCTGGAATTAATAAGGTAATTTACCAAGATGGCCAAATGGAAGAAAATACACAAAAATCAATACCTTATTACCTATATTACCTACATAAGTACCTACACAGGATGTAGAAAAAGATATTCTATTCACAATAGGAGCAATAACCATAAAATAGAAAATGTGTAGGAATAGATGTAATAAGAGAAGAACAGAAAGAAAACAAATTATTGGGGAAAAAATGCCATGTTCTTAGATGGGGAGATTCGATAACATAAACATAATGTCACAAAATTAACATAGTGTTTTAATACAATTCCAGTTAGAATCCCAGTAGTGGATTGAGGGTAAGGGGTGGTGACTAAAATATCTTTAGAGGAATGAATGCCTGAAAAGAGCCAAGAAAATTATGAAAAAGGATAATAAGGAAACACTCGTTTATTAAATACCAGAACACACCATAAATCTTCCGTAAATGGAACAGAAAGTTAAATTTGACTACTTCTGTGTCTGAAAGATTTAAAACGATAGGTTCTAAACCTATTTATGTAGGACAGCATAAGAGATCATTGAACAGGTTTTACAACCCATTGTCCACCTGTCTTCTTGCAAGAGGAGGTGAAGAAATTGATCAAGATGCAGGTAGCAAAGATTTTGTTTTAAACAAATTCCAACATGCTGTGTATTTATCATCCCTTTCCTCTCTAAGGGGAAAGTATTTTCTCCATCCCCCGTATGTGAGTAAAAAACCTGGGATTTCAGAGGACTCCTGATTTAACATGGATCTCCTGGAATTTAAGGTATGTAAAGATTACCTCTTTATACCTGAAAAAAATGTAAAAGAGAATAGTTGGCTGATATCAGGCTTAATGGCAGGGCAAAGAAAGGGGAAGAGTTCAGTTGAGGTGAGCTGCAATTCTGCAATAGCTTGGCAAAGGTTACTGTTTCTCAGAGCATGATGTGGTCCTCACAAAAAGGAGCTATATATAATAAGAAATCCACCCAAGAAATCTATCCGGAGGGATGAAAGTCTACATGCAGAGTGTACCACCAGAATCCGCCAACTGGGAAGTTACAAGTGACAGTCAGAGGAGTGTTACATCAGGGACCTATAAGGGGATAATATTTAGTGATGTGTGTGTCAGGGGTGGTCATGAAAGATCCCTGAAAGAGAGTTAGCCTTTGGACAACTACCAAGACTGAGTCTATTTGACAGCCAAGAGAGAACTAAAGATGGCACGAATTACATAAGCCCTTCTGTATCCCTGAAGATTCTGATGCTTTTATTCTGCCACCCAAGAGAAACAGGAAGTATGAAGTGAAAGGGAAACAACTGCGCGATCCAGAGGAATGATAATAAAGACTGACCCTGCCGCTCCCTACCTTCTCAGTTCCAGGCCCAAGTGAGGCATAGGCTTGGGATAAGCAGAGGTTTTATATTAGATGAATGGTTGAAGCTTTAATATTTATTAGTATTTGAATGAAAGTGGCAAAATAATCTAGTCTTATTGTATCTGACTGAGACATCATGGAGGTGGAGCTGAGTGGCATGAAAATCTTTTGACAAAAGAAAACAGGTTTGGGCGCGTGGGTGGCTCAGTGGGTTAGGCCGCTGCCTTCGGCTCAGGTCATGATCTCAGAGTCCTGGGATCGAGTCCCGCATCGGGCTCTCTGCTCAGCAGAGAGCCTGCTTCCCTCTCTCTCTCTGCCTGCCTCTCCATCTACTTGTGATTTCTCTCTGTCAAATAAATAAATAAAATCTTTAAAAAAAAAAAAAAAGAAAACAGGTTTAAAAGTACAGAGATGAGGCGAGTCTGGGTGGCTCCGTTGGTTCAGTGGCTGACTCTTGATTTCAATCAAGTCATGATCTCAGGATCATGAGATCAAGCCCTGCACCGGGCTCTGCTCCCTTAGCACTGAGTCTGCTTGAAATTCTCTCCCTCTGCTCTCTCTGTCCCTTCCCCTGCTTGTGCTCTCTCTCATTCTCTCCAAAATAAATAAATAAAATATCTTAAAAAATTTTTTAAAAAGTGCAGAGATGAGAATAAAGTTGTTCATTCAGTTAACCTCTTGCATGATTGTGTCAATACAGTATGAGGATAGGAATAAAAGAGCAATGAACAAAAGTGAGAGTACAAAATTAGATCCACGGTAATATGAGGGATCAATTAGTAAATTTTGCTGGAGTGTAATCTAGGACGCTACAAGGACAGGCTTGGAGTTGGAGTTGGAGAGCTCTCCACCCCTAGCCTTGAAACTCAGAAACAAAAAGCACATTTGATTTTAAAAATAAAAGATGTTTGTAGGACAAAATTACCCCAAGAGGTAAAAACGAATTTGGAAATACTATTGACAGAGGCTTAGTGACCTGTATGTAATCTACAAAGAGATCTTACAAATTTATATATATATATTTTTAAAGATTTTATTTATTTATTTGACAGAGAGAAATCACAAGTAGATGGAGAGGCAGGCAGAGAGAGAGGAAGGGAAGCAGGCTCCCTGCTGAGCAGAGAGCCCGATGCAGGACTCGATCCCATGACCCTGAGATCATGACCTGAGCCGAAGGCAGCGGCTTAACCCACTGAGCCACCCAGGTGCCCCACAAATTTATATTTTTAAGGCAAAAAAAAAATCCTTCTCTCTAAAAAAATCTGGAAAAAGATAAGATAACCATTTACAAGTCAGAAAAACAAATCCAAAAGATGAATAAGTATATGAAAAGATATTCAAATTCACTAATGGTCAGGAAATTTAGAGTTACTGTGACAACAAATATCATTTTATACTTATCAAGCTGTCAAAAAAATAACAAGAGAAAACTGCTGAGAATAT
Source organism: Mustela nigripes (assembly GCF_022355385.1). NCBI lineage: Eukaryota > Metazoa > Chordata > Mammalia > Carnivora > Mustelidae > Mustela > Mustela nigripes. The sequence continues at coordinate 57,879,821 of NC_081570.1, read as the reverse complement.
TGACTACTTATTCTTTAGACATGACTCTATATGATTCATGTGAAATGGCTCATATAATCCAAAGTACAACCCTTTGATGAAGGTACTAGTATTATCCTTATGAATAAGACAATCTAAGCACCGAAAATTGAAGAAAGTTGACATTGCTTACCCAGGTAGTAAATAGCAGAGCAAAGATTCACACTCTAGCAGTTACGGCGCAGTATGAACCCTGCTTCCCACTATACTAGTTATCTTCCTCAAGTGTGGGAAAGGGCACCCCTCACATTACTGATGATATGATGACAGCCTTTTTGGAAAACCATTTGACCACATCCGTTGAAAACATGTAAATACGTATATAGCCCTTGAATCCATACTTCCATACCTGGGAATCTAACCCATATAAATAAAACAACCAGCACATAAAGATAAATGTATAATGATGTTTATGAGGTATGATGGATTAGGTGATATATCCAGATAATGGAATACTATGACCACAACAAAAAAGAATGAATCAGAGCTGCAACAATTGACTGAAAATTTCTTTAAAGTATTACTGAATGAGAAAAGCAAGATGAAAATAATTATATATAATATAATCCCATACTTACAAAATTGACCAACAAATCTTCATATGTATGTGTGTATATGATACAATCATAGAGGCCTGAAGAAAAATACAGAGCCAAAAAAAGCCATAAACCATCATTATAAAATAATAGTTAGGAGCGTCAGTTTAGAGTCAAATTTTATAAGTTCAAACATGAGATGTACCACTAAGCTGACTGTTAACTTTAGTTACTTATCCTCTTTGTTCTTAGTTTCTTTATCTATGAAATGGACATGATTCCATAAGAAAAAACATGGAGGACATGGGGAAATGGAGAGGAGAAGGGAGTTGGGGGAATTTGAAGGGAGGAGATGAATCATGAGAGACTATGGACTCTGAAAAACAATCTGAGGGTTTTGAAGGGGCAGGGGGTGGGAGGTTGGGTGAGCCTGGTGGTGGGTATTACGGAGGACACATATTGCATGGAGCACTGGGTGTGGTGCATAAACAATGAATTCTGGTATACTGAAAAGAAATTTAAAAATATATAAAATTATAAATTTAAAAAAATGGACGTGATTCCATTATAGACATCATGCAGTTTTTTAAGATGATTAAGTGAGTTAATGGACATACCTGGAAAAAATATTTTATGAATAAAATTATGTCCACATATGTATACATATTTTAATAGACTTTGTTTTTTAGAGAAGTTTTAGGTTTATAGCAAAACCTATAAGATACAGAGATACAAAGACTTTCATGTACCTCCACCCTCACTCCTGCATAGCCTCATCTATTATCAACAATCTCACCAGAATGTTCCATTTTTATATTTGATGAACCTGCATTGACACATCATAATCAATCAAAGCTCTTAGTTTACATTAGAGATCACTCTTGGTGTTGTACATACTCCTGGTTTGGACAAATGTATAATGATGTATTCATTATAGTTTCATAGAGTAATTTTATTTCCCTAAAGATTCTCTGTGCTTTACATATTCATCCATCGCTCACCCTGTGAACCACTGATATTATTACTATCTCATAGCTTTTGCCTTTCCAGAATGTTATATAGTTGGACTCACACAGTATGTAGTCTTTCCTGATTGATTTCTTTCCCCTAATAATATGCATTTTAGGTTTCTGTCGTGTCTTTTTATGGCTTCATAACTCATTTCCTTTTAGTACTGAATAATACTGCATTGTCAAGATGTATCAAAGTTTATCGATTCACACTTACTGAGGGACATCATGGTTGCTTCCAGGTTTTGGTATTATTACTAAAGCTGCTATAAACACTCATGTACAGATTTTTATGTGGACATAAGATTACAACTCCTTTGGATAAATACCAAGGGGAGTAATTGCAGTATTGTATGGTAAGACTATATTTGTTTTTGTAAGAAATCGCAAACTGTCTTCCAAAGTGAATGTGCCATTTTACATTCCCACAAGCAAGGTACTTGTGATTTCTCTCTGTCAAATAAATAAATAAATAAAATCTTAAAAAAAAATTGCTCCAAATTTCTTATCAGCATTTGGTGTTGTCAATGTTCTGGATTTTGGCCATTATATAGTGGTATCTCATTGTTATTTAGTTTGCATTTTCCTAGTAACATATGGTATGCTTATTTTCCATCTGTATATCTCCTTTGGTGAAATGTTTGTTGAGGTCTTTGACCTATTTCTTAATTAGGTTATTTGTTTTCTTGTTTTGAGTTTTAAGAGTTCTTTGTATATTTTAGGGGCACCTGGGTCGCTGAGTCAGTTAAGCATCCGCCTTAGGCTCAGGTCATGATCCTGGCATGCTGAAATCAAGCCCCATATTGGTCTCCCTGCTCAGCGGGGAATCTGCTTCCCCCTCTTTCTCTACTCCTCCCTCTGTTCATGCTCTCCCATTCTCAAATCAATCAATCAATCAACATCTGGGGAAAAAAAGCTTCTTTGTATATTTTGGATAATAGTCCTTCATCAGATGTGACTTTTGCAAATATTTTCTCTCAGTCTGTGGCTTGTCTTCTCATTGACATTGTCCTTCACAGAAGAAAAGTTTTGAATTTCTGTAAAACCTATTTTATCACTTTTTTTTCATAGATCATGCCTTTAGTGTAGTATATAAAAGTCATTGCCATGCCCAACATCATCTAAATTTTCTCTTATGTTTTCATCTAGAAGTTTTAAGTTTTTGTGTTTTATGTTTAGGTTTATGATTTATTTTGAGTTAGTTTTTGTAAAGAGTGTAAGATCTATACCTAGACTCATTTTTTTTTTGACATGTGGATATTGGATTGCTTCAGCACTATTTGTTGAAAAGATTGTCTTTGCTCCATTGCATTGTCTTTGCTCTTTTGTCAAAGGTCAGTTGGCTACATTGATGAGGGTCTATTTATGGGCTTTCTATTCTCTTACATTTGATCTATTTGTTTATTATTTTGTCAGTACCACACTGTCTTGATTATTGGACCATTGTAATAAGTCTTGAGGTTGTCAGTGTCAGACCTCATACTTTGCTCTTCTCCTTTCATGATATGTTATATATTCCGGGTCTTTTCCCTCTCTATGAACAATTCATCCATATCCACAAAATAACTTGCTGAAGGTTAGTTAGATTGGGATTGTATTAAATCTATAGATCAAATTGAAAGGAATCTATATCTTAACAACATTGAGTCTTTCTATCCATTAATATGGAATATATCTCCATTTATCTCATTCATCTTTGATATCTTTCATCAGAGTTTTACAGTTTTCCTTATATAGATCTTACACATAATTTGTTAAATTTTACCCAAGTATTTCATTTTGGGGAATATAAGATAGTATTTTCAACTTAATGTGATTTCAATTAGCATAATTTCAATTTAATGTAAAATTTTCAATTTAAAATTTCATTTCTTCATTACTGGTATGTAAGAAAGTGATTAACATTTATATGTGAACATACATTTTAATAATTTGATGATTTTTTTCTAGGACCATGTCATCCTTATATCTATTTCTTAAAAATTTCTTTATCAAATTAAAAAAATTAGAGTATATCAAACTTTGAGTTTCATGTAAATTCCAAATGTCCATCAATTTCAAGTCTAAAGAAAAAGTCACAGTAGAGGTGGACTGCAGTTAGAAGGCAAGTTCATTTAAAATAATTAGGATGCCTGGGTGGTGGTTCCATGACTGAATCCTGGTTTTGGCTCAAGTGGTGATCTCAGAGTCCTGGAATCGAGCCCCACACTGAGCTCCACAACAGGCTCAGAGCTCTGCATGGAGTCTGCTTGGGATTCTCTTTCTTTCTCCCTCCTCCCCTCCCCCTAGTAGTTTCTCTCTCTGTCTCTGTCTCCATAATAAATAAATAAATAAATAAATAAATAAATAAATAGTTCAATTTTTCATCCTTGCTATCTCTGGCCCATGAACCTCAATGGGAAAAAAAAAAAAAAAGGATAAGTTTCTCTTTCTTGAAACTTGCTAGCATGAAAACACAATGGGGAATTTCATATTTTCAATGGAATAATTTAGCCCATTGCAGAACATATTGTTCTTGCTAAATCAATCAGTTGATAACTGTGTGTTATCAACCTGGAAAAAGATGGTGCTGGTATTCTACTGAAATAGATATAGTTTTTAAAAATAATGACAACAATAATAATAGTTTTTAAAGCCTATCCACTTGTATAGTATTTTCAATTTCTAAAAATATTCTCTTACACAATGTTATATACTCCTAACACTTATCTTTTTAAAAAGCTTTTATTTATTTATTTGACAGAGAGAGATGACAAGTAGGCAGAGAGGCAGGCAGAGTGAGAGGGAGTAAGCCCACTCGTTGCTGAGCAGGGAGCTCAATGTGGGGCTCGATCCCAGGACCCTGGGATCATGACCTGAGCCGAAGGCAGAGGCTTTAACCCACTGAGCCACCCAGGCGCCCCAATCCCAACACTTATCTTTTGAGGTTGGTATTATCATGATCCCATTATATAGATGGGATAGCTAAAATTCAGAGTGTTTATAAAACCTGCTTGAATTTATACAACCAATATGTAAATAGACGTGCCTAGACTCAAGCTTGGGTTTTCTCATTCTAAATTCTAATGTTTACCCAAACCTGATTACCTGCTACCTGTAAAGATATATACCACATCATCTTTTTCTGTTCATCAGTGAATGGGCTCTTGAGCTATTTGCATTATTTGGCTAATACAGATAAGGTTCCTATATATACCAGATTTATCTATAAAAATTATAGAAAAATAAAAAGGCTGAAAAAGAAAAACATTCTAACCTGATATATAGTTGGAAAATTGATATTTCCATATTTTTTCTACCTTAGATGAAAACACCAGAAGAGAATGAATGGGAGGAAGGAGCACATGAGCAGTGACTTAAAATATGTCTATAAATTTTATACCCTTGTCCTCAAGAGTTAGCACCTAATTCTCATGTCCTTGAGTGTGGGCTAGATTTAATAACTCTCCTCTAATGAATAGAATGATATGGTATAACTTCAGAAACTAAGTCAGAAGAGTGTTAAGTCTTCCTACATGCTCTTCCTCTTGGATCTGCCACACTGGCAGAAACAAGCTACTACATTATGAGAATACTTTGGAATTCCAGGTAGAAGTCCACATGGTAAGGGACTTAGGTCCACAACCAATAACTAATACCAATTTTCCAGCATCTTGGAAAGACATCCTCCAGCCCGGTCAAGCCTTCAGATGACTGCAGCCCCAGCCAACATCTGACGACTATGACATGAAAAACCTTGACCCAGAATGTCTTGGCTAAGCTGCTCCTCAATTCCTCACCCACTTAGTTTAAACCCCTAAGTTCAGGGACAGTTGATTACACAACAATATATAACTAATATAAGAACTTTGGCATAAAAAATATATAAGTGTAAACCAGGAGACCGAAGAATTATTTAGAAAATCAGAGGGACCAGGTTAGAGTCTAGAGACTGTGTGTTATACTCATCCCTTAGTGTTTATCTCCTACTTGTTTGTACTAGAAGTTAGTAGGGAATTACACATATTGAAAATCACATGTGAGTCAATTTCATTGGTCACTGGAATTGCTGTTCACCTCATTCCTTTTGAGGTATATATTGCGTGATTGCCCAACAGAAAGTGACCTCTCTTCACTCTGGAATTGAGCTACAGAGCAATACTTACCTTTTACTTTCTCATTTTCTCCAGCACTTTAGTCAGTCATCAGTAGTTGGCATAAGACCTTTGACCTGTTTCCATCTTATTCGAAAGCGTACTAGAAATAAAGGGCCACACTTTCAAAAAAGTGTCAGATCGTTGGACTAAACTGAAGGAATGGCAAGACTTCCAGAGGTCCTTTGAAGTTATCTAGCCTAATTCATCAGGGGATTAGAATATAAAAAGGAATGATTGCTAATGGGTACAGGGTTTCTTTTTGGGGTGATGAAATATTCTAAAATTGATTTTGCTAATGGTAGCACATTTCTGTAAATATACTAAAAACATTGAATTGTACACTTCAGATGTGTGAACTGTATGGTATTTAAATTATATCTCAATAAAGGTGTTATTTTAAAAAGAAGGGTGGGAAAAAAATAAAAAGAAGGATGGGACAGAGTTAAGAAGTTACAACCTTGACTTCCAAGTGATCAAAACCCAACTCTGTCTTCACAGTAACATCAGTGTTGATCCTTCTTCAGTTATTAGGAGTCATGGTTTTGAAAATATAACCTTAATTACTATAAAATAATGATCCAGCAAAATTAATTTATAACTCTTAGAAACAAATGCTTAGATATCTGAATCTTTATGCACTGTTTGAGCAAAGAAAGAAATTAACATTCATTCAGTGTCTGCTACTTGTCAGGCACTTTGACATATATTATTCATTTAATTTTTGTACAATTCTGTAAGATGGGTAATACTATTCTTGCTTTAAAACTAACAAAGCAAGTGATAGAGTCTAGATTTAAACTGAAGTTGTCCTTGGCGCACCTGGGTGGCTCAATAGTTAAGTGTCTGTCTTTGGCTCAGGTCTTGATCCTGGGGTCCTGGGATCAAGCCCTGCATTGGGCTCCCTGCTCAGTGGGGAGCTTGCTTCTCCCTCTCCCTCTGCTCCTTCTGCTTATGTTCTCTCACTTTCTCTGTCAAATAAATAAATAAAGTCTTTAAAAAAAACAACCTAAGCTGTCCAATTAAAGGTTTAATGTCCCTTCCATACTATCACAAAGGTACCGTACAAATTGTTTATCTGTCATTTTGGGTACCTTAAACAATCTTGTTAATTGTCTTTTTACTGTATATATTATCTCTCCTTTGGTGATTTTAGGCATCTTATTGGCAGAAATCGGTTTTTTTTTAAACAACTTTCATATCATTTTTTATTCCAAACAACTGGTCTGGTGCTAAGATCATGTAAATGCTTATGAGGATGAAAATGATAAACCTGGGATGATAAGAGTAATTTGGAGGTGATAATTAATTCAAGATATTTGGGTTGATACTATAAACTTACATATCATATATGCCACGACAACCCTTACAATCTGCAATGTTATGCAATAAAAATAACAGCATTGGATTGAGGTAGACCACTCAAAATCTATGCAATTCTATGGCCAAAATGCTATCAAGAAAATAATTGGTACTTCAGAAGAAACTTTGGACAGCCTAGTCAGGCAGCTCAATATGTCTAGAAGCTACTTTAGGAAATAGTAAATATGCCAAAAAGCAGTAGAATAAAAATACTGGTGTGACGACAGCGTGAGTGAAGAATTGCTTTGAACTAATAGGGTTGCTCTTTCTCCGAGATGGAGAAAGATCCCCTGAAGAGGAAACTTTGAAGGGCATATCAGTGGCTTTAAAAATGACCCTTACCTTCAGTTGATCATTAGTATCAGAATTAGGGATGGCAGTTGGCTATCCACTGAGTCAAAACTAGAATTTATTCCATAAGGTGTTGTCTTTGTTTACCAAATATTATCTAAGTTTGCAATAACTTCACCACATTCCTCCTTCCTCCCAGCACTGCCAAACTCTTTCCCCTCAAAAACCTACTAGTTGAGGTCACATGACTTGGGTTGTTGATGAATTGATTCTTGGTCAGGATATGGAATTTCATTGTTAGCTCAAGGGAACTCAAACTAATACTTGATTATTAGGCTGATGTCCTTTTTAAATAAAAGTTCCATGTGTCACCTTAATGGAACTTACACATACACATCTTTCATGCCCATTTTAGTGTTTTGCAAAATAGGGTTTTTTCAAATATTAAAATAATTAACGTTTACTGAGTAATTGTGTTCAAGGCACTGTTCTAAGTATTTCACATATATTCACTCTTTAATCTTCATCATGACCACTGAGATGGAAACTATTATAACTCTAATTTTATAGATAAGGAAATTGAGGCATGGAAAGATCAAATAACTTGCCTAAAGTAACTTACCTTGAGCCAAAGCAGACTGGATCCTGGGTTCCTATTTATAACCAGTAAATCACCTACTATCTGAGACGATGCCATGTGATCATCTGGATCTGATCTGATACAAATATTGACTACTTTGTAAGTCATTAGAATCTTATTTATAATTCACTGAACAGGGTCATCTAAGGTACTTCTAAAGGGTTTATCTATCAAAAAATGAAGGATCAACTTTTTAGTTAATTCTTATATTTAGGATAGTTAATTATTTTATTATTATGGAACCCTTTGTTGAATCCTCTTTAAAGTGCTTATTATATATGATCACTGGTGGCAATCAATTGCTGGATGCACCTTCTGCTTGGCTATCCTCTCTTAACAAAGGGATTGATTAGCCCATTCAGTTCTGGCTCAGTACCTATTTTTTTTCTGGAAGCATTTGGCTCACTTAGAGTTCTCTCTATATATATCTTGCTTATACAGATAGAAAAAAAAAAAGTACCGGTCTATATATTACAGACACATTCTTATGGAATTAACAAAATGCACCAGTGTATTAATGTCCCCAATTTGTATTGACATCACTAAAACTTATATATCTATTATAGTCATTCTTTCATATTAAAAATACTGTTTGCACATAGTATGTTAACCTTTCTTTTCTCAATATCATTACCAAGTTCATGGGCTTTTTATTCTCAACTTGTATTAGTTAGCAAAATCATAATAATAAAGATTCTGATGCTCAAATTGTTACAACTTGGTGGCTGGAAATCCCTTTACAGTGGCTCTTTGTCTTTAAATACTACTCCTGGAATTCTTAAAATTATTTTTATTGTCTAATAATAATAGATAAATAAAAATAGATTTTAAAACATTTTTAAAATATTCTCTACAGAACCTGACTGTTTTTTTCCTAGAATAACTTTAGGGACAAAAATCTGGGCTGCTAGGATTGCACATGACTTTGGGTGGTAGGCAAAAGTGCTGCTGCTACTATTGGCGTTTGATCACTTTTAGCACAGAGATGGAGAATTATATTTCCTTATAAGTTTATGAGTTCATATTGATTTTTTTCCAACTCAAAATTATATGGCTTTGCATAGGACTTTTCTGATTTTATAAAGTTTCAACAACCACTGAGGCTTTCAACTATGCCTTCATGATCTGTAAACCTCAGCTACCTTGTTCGTAAAATTGGTGTAAATTCAAAGGATTGTTGGAATGAAACAACACATGTGAAGTGCCTAAAATGTTTGGTACACATCCATTGTTGGCTGTAGCTACAGATACAAAATTTGGGACAATTTTCTCTTTCTTGGTAACATCCCTTCCTTCCCCTGATCCACAGGGTGTACTGCAAGCCACCGTATCAGTAGAACTCAGCCTTAATCCTGAACTACAGTTGTTTGATCTGGGACTGGTATTCTGAGGAACTCTAGATGAAATTCCTGTTTATAAGCCTTAATTATTATTTTCTTTTCTCCTGGAAAATAATTGGAATTAGTAGATTATGAATATTCTTTTTTCATCAAAGTCAGTCATTTTAAGATATGTGTGCGCCCTCTCCTAAGGATAACAGATGCATGTATCTGCCTTGGCTTTTACGAGGTATCGTTATCTAGTTCAATCAGTCATGACAGAGCGTTGAGACAGAAACTTGGAGGATAAAAACTACCTTTTTTGTGAATTGGGGATGCAAAGGCAATTTTTTGAAGAGAAGGGTCATTGTGTGACAGCAGGCAACCCCAAAGTGTATAATGCTAACTTACAAAAGGAATTTCAAAAGTCTCTGAGAGAAATTATTGATATTCTAGAGCAGTATAGTCTAGTAAAACTTTCTGTGAGGGTACAACTTCCTTTTATCTGTACTGTTCAATATAGTAGCCTCTAGCCATAGATTGCTTTTCAGTACTTGGAATGTCACTAGTGCAACTGAAGAAACAGAGGAAGTAAAGTTAATTTTATATAATTATAACATACAATATATATAATATAATTATATGTAGCTAGTGCATATTATATTGGAAAACAGAATTTTAGAAATGTCAGTGAAACCATGTATCATACTTATTTAAAGCTTCAGAATTTGGAATCAATCCTGGGTACAAATTTGGTTTGTGCTATTGATCATCTGAGTGAATTTAAGAACATTATTTTACTTATCTAAGCCTCAGCTTGTTTTCAAAAGAAAAGTGGATATAATAACCCCTATTTTATATAGAATAGTGCTACTCAAAAAGTGTGGCCTGCATATTGGTGCCAATCAGTGAACTATTTGTTACAGGTCAGAAGTGAAGAGTGAGCCATGGAAACTTCTATAAAAAATTGACAGTAATTTTATGTCTTTTGGCTCTAATAAAATTTCATATGACACATCAGACTTTCATTTTTCTAGGTATTTGTTTTTGTTGTATTTTACAAAAGTATCAGTGTGCAACAGACTACAAATAAAAGAAAGATGACCCTTTACCACAGATGATTTGAGAAGTACTATCAGAGATTCACTGGAAAGACGAAGCTAAAAGGTATAGAATGATGTCTGTTGTGTTACATGTAATTGATGAATGGCTATTATGACTGTTGGTCTTATAATTTCTCAATCTCTAAGATAATAGAAACAATTCCTCCTTTTGACTGCTCAGAATATAATGCATAAGGCACAATAAATTAGAGGCAGTACGAGTTAATAGCAATATACTTCACTCAAATGACTATACTTTTGACTAAAGAATGTGTTGTTAGTAACGTATGTAGGCAATGAGGTTTGTTAGTCCAAGTGAATAATGAACAGTATGTATTTTAGTAAGAAAAATAGATTATTATAAGTAGAGCAGAGAGGATTTTTAAGGCAATGAAAACAAATTGTCTGATACTATAATGATGGTTGAATGTCATAGATTTGTCTAAACCCATAAAATGTACAATACTAAGAATGAGCCCTAATGTAAACTATGGATTTGGGGTGAGTATGATGTATTAATGCAGCTTCATTAATTGTAATAAATGTACCACTCTGGTGGAGGATGTTGACAATGGGGGAGGCTGTACATGTGTGAGGCAGGAGGTATATGGGAAGTCTCTGTATCTTCCTCTTAATTTTGTGGTGAACCTAAAACTTTTCTAAAAAAAAAAAAAAGATATAAAAAAAGAAAAATAAATGATAGAAAATTTCTTCCTTAATGTAGAAAACGAAGATTGTTAGCCTTTGCTGCATTTGGGACCTATACGGTTATTTGGTGATATGGTTTAAGAAAAAAGTATATATTACATAAGAATATAATTTGTACTCTAAGAAAATAAGACAGGATTTATTACTGGGAACTCCAAAGACCAATCATCATTAATTTTTTTACAGGGTTTTATTAAATAAATGTATGCAGCTATTTTATGTTGAAAAGACTTTGAATATTAAATATCACAGCAAATAATCAATATGTATTTTTTAAAGTTTTTATTTAAATCCAGTTAGTTAATATAGAGTGTAGTATTAGTTTCAGGTATACAATATAGTGAATCATCACTTTCTTACAACATCTGGAGTTCATCAAAAGTGCCCTCCTTGTTGCCTATCACCTATTAACCCATCCCCCCATCCACCTCCCTTCTAGTAACAGTTTATTCTCTATAGTTAAGAATATGTTGGGCGCCTGGGTGGCTCAGTGGGTTAAGCCGCTGCCTTCGGCTCGGGTCATGATCTCAGGGTCCTGGGATCGAGTCCCGCATCGGGCTCTCTGCTCAGCAGGGAGCCTGCTTCCTTCTCTCTCTCTCTCTGCCTGCCTCTCAGTGTACTTGTGATTTCTCTCTGTCAAATAAACAAATAAAATCTTAAAAAAAAATAAATTAAAAAAAAAAGAATATGTTTATTGGTTTGCCTCTTTCTCTCACTTTATTTTTCTGCTTGCTCATTTGTTTTGCTTCTTACATTCCACATGCAATTGAAATTATATGGCATTTGTCTTTCTCTGATGCATTTTGCTTAGCATAATACTCTCTAGCTCTATCAAATCCTTGTAAATGGCAAGATTCCATTCTTTTTCATGGCTGAGTAATGTTCCATTATGGATATGAATATAAATGTTTCATTACATGTATATATGTGTACATCCTACCTCTTCTTTATCCATTCCTCAGTTGATGAGCATTTGGGGTCATTTCATAATTTGGCTATTGTTGGTAATGCTGCTGTAAACATCAGGGTGCATGTAGTCCTTTGAATCAGTGTTTTTGTATCCTTTGGGTAAATACCTAGTGGTTCAGTTGCTGGATCCTAGGGTAGTTCTATTTTTAACTGTCTGAGGAAACTCAATGCAGTTTCCAGAGTGGCTCCACCAGTTTGCTTCCTACCGAAAATGCAAGAGTGTTCCTTTTCCTCCACATCCTCGCCAATACCTGTTGTTTTTTTCCTGTGTTGTTAATTTTAGCCATTCTGACTGATGTGAAGTGATATCTCACTGTAGTTTTGACTTGTATCTCCCTGATGATGAGTGATGTTGAACAACTTTTCATGTGTCCATAAGCCATCTGGATGCCTTCTTTGAGAAAATGTCTATTCTTGCCTTCTGCCCATTTTTAAACTGGATTATTTGGTTTTTGGGTATAGAGTTTTATATGTTCTTTCTATATTTTGGATGCCAACCCTTTATCAGATATATCATTTGAAAATATATTCTTCCAGTCCATATGTTGCCTTTTAGTTCTGTTGATGATTTCCTTTGCTGTACAGAAGCTTTTTATTTTGATGAAGTCAGCAATTAATTTTTACTTTTGTTTTCCTTGCCTCAGGAGACATCTAGAAAAAAGTTTCCAGCTGATGTCAAAGAGGTTGTTATCTACATAGGATTTTGTTGGTTTCAGGTCTCACAGTTAGGTCTTTCATCCACTTTGAATTTTTTTTTGTATATGGAGGAAGAGGGTGGTCCACTTTCATTCTTTTGCATATTGATGTCCAGTTTTCCCAACACCATTTGTTGAAGAGACTGTCTTTTTTCATTGGATATTCTTTCCTGCTTTGTTGAAGATTAGTTGACCAGATAGTTGTGGGTCCATTTCTGGGTTTTGGATTCTGTTCCATTGATCTATGTGTCTGTTTTTGTGCCAGTACCATACTGTTTTGATCACTGCAGCTTGGTAATACAACTTGAGATCTGGAATTGTGAAGCCTTCAGCTTCGCTATTCTTTCTCAGTGTTGTTTTGACTATTTGGGGCCCTTTGTGGTTCCATACAGATTTTAGGATCATTTGTTCTAGCTCTGTGAAAAATGCTGTTGGTATTTTGATAGGCATTGCATTAAATGTGTAGATGGCTTTGGGTGGTATAGACATTTTAACAATATATGTTCTTCCCATCCATGAAGATGCAATGTCTTTCTGTTTCTTTGTGTCATCTTCAATTTCTTTCCTCAGTGTATTATAGTTTTTAGAGTAGAGGTTTTTTACCTCTTTGGTTGGGTTTATTCCTAGCTGTCTTGTGGCTTTCAATGCAATTGTAAATGGGATTGATTGGTTCCTTGATTTCTCTTTCTGCTGCTTCATTATTGGTGTATAGAAATGCAGCAGTTTTCTGCATTGAGTTTGTATCCTGAGACTTTACTTAAAGCCTGTATCAGTTTGTATCCTGAGACTTTACTTAAAGCCTGTATCAGTTCTAGCAGTTTTTGGGTGGAGTCTTTTGAGTTTTCTATGTAGAGTATCAGTCTTTTGCCAATACGGAAAATTTGACTTCTTCCTTGCTGATTTTGGATGCCTTTTATTCCTTTTTGTGGTCTGATTGCTGAGGTGAAGGCTTCCAGTACTATGTTAAATAACTGGTGAAATTGGACATCCCTGACTTGTTCTTGACGGTGGAGGGAAAGCTCTCAGTTTTCCCCCATTAAAAATATTAACTATGGTTTTTTCATATATGATCTTTATAGTTTTTATTATTATGGATTTATCTCTAAACCCACTTTATTGAGGGTTTTTCTCATGAATGGATGTTATATTTTGTCAAATGATTTTTCTGCATCTATTGAGAGGATCATATGGTTCTTATCCTTTCTTTATTAATCTGGTGTATCACATTGATTGAATTATTGTTGCAACCCAGGAGTAAATCCCACTTGATCATAGTGAATGATATTTTTAATGTATTTTTGGATTCAGGTTGCTAGTATTGTACTGAGATATTTTGCATCCATGTTCATCAGGGGTATTGACCTGTAGTTCTCTTTTTTTAGTGAAGTCTTTATCTAGTTTTGGCATCAGAGTAATGCTAGCTGCATTGAATGAATTTAGAATTTTTCCCTCCATTTCTATTTCTTGGAGTAATTTGAAAAGAATAGGTATATATTTAATTTTTTTGCCCACATTCGGATGCTGTGTATATGGAATATTAATTTTTAATAAGCAAATGTGTTATGATACCAATAAAAAGATTATTGTAATTATGTGACAAAATGAAGCTGTGAATATATCATAATATGTTTTGATAAAAATTAATCTGAATGTATTTCTTCTTTCCTTCTGCTTCTCATTCTCCTCTCCCTCCCCTTCCTTTTTAAATTATCCATGGTTATTTAAGAACTAATTAGAAAGGCTTTAAGAACTAAGAGAATTGTTCTGTATTTTACATGCATGTGTGTATGTATGCACATGGGCACCCATGCTCATGCAAAAAGGTTATTTAAAAAGCTTAACAAACATTTTAAAAAAGATGTTATCTATCTATCTATCTATCTATGTATGAAGGCAAAGGGGAAGAATGATTTTCAGGTAGACTCTGCACTGAGCTTGGAGCCCAACAGGGGGTTTGATCTTATGACCCTGAGATCATGACCTGAGCCGAAATCCAGAGGCCGATGATTGACCAACTGAACCACCAAGATGACCCTAACAAATATTTCAATTGGTAAATCACATTTGTTAGTAATTTTCCTAATTTCCTACTTCCTGAGATGAAATATTAAAACTATTTTGCTTTTTATTTACATGTTATCAGTATATACATGCAACAGTGAAAAGTCTCCCCAAAACATAAAAATAAGGGAAATAGTTATTTGAATTAAAATTAGAAATGATCACAGCATAATGTATAGACTTGTTGAATCACTTTGTTTTATACTGAAACTAGTGTAACATTGTGTGTCATCTGTATTTTAATAAAAATAAGCAAATAAATAATATGTTATTAAAAGATACAATGAAATATAATTATATAAAGTTAGAAAACATTGAAAAATTCACATAACATATATGAGTAGAGGTGTGCAAAGTCATCTAAAGAAATACAGTGGCTTCCTGAATCAGACTTGTTAATAATCACAGGGAATATTTGTTTGTTTGTGTGTATGTTTCTCTATTGAAGTATAGTTGACACACAATGTTATATTAGTTTCAGGTGTACAATATAGTGACTTGACAGCTCTAAACTTTATGCTATGCTACAGATGTAGCTGCCCTCTATCACTGTACAAGGCTATTACAATACCGTTGACTCTATTCCCTGCTATACCTTTCATCCTGGTGATTTATTCATCCCATAATTAGAAGCCTGTGTCTCCCTCTCCCCTTCACACATTTTGCATATACCCTTTTCCCATCCCTTCTCACAACCACTAGTTTGTTCTCTGGTATTAGTGGGTCTGTTTCTGTCTTTTTGTTTGCTCATTTGTTTTTTTTTTTTTTAGGTTCCGCATATAAATGAAATCATACAGTATTTGTCTTTATCTTATTGCACTTAATACCCTCTCAGTTCATTCATGTTGTTGCAAATGGCAAGATCTCACTCTTTTATGGCTGAATAATATCCCTGTGTGTGTGTGTGTGTGTGTGTGTGTGACATCTTTATCCATTCATTTATTGATGGGCACATGTTACTTCTATATCTTAACTATTACAAACAATACTGTAATAAATGTAGGGGTACACATATATTTTTGAATTAATGTTTTTAAATAAAGAGTAGTAGAATCACTGGATTGTATATATTTCCTTTTTTAATTTTTTGAAGGATCTCCATCCTATTTTCTACATGGCTACACCTATTTACATTCCCACCAATATAACACATGGATTTCTTTTTTTCCACATCCTCACCAAAGCTTGTTATTTCTTATCTTGATACTAGCCATCCTGACAGTGTAAGATAGTATCTCATTAGGGCTTTGATTTACATTTTCCTGATGATTAGTTATGTTTAGCATGTTTTCATGTCCCTGTTGGCCATCTGTATATCTTCTTTGGAAATATGTCTAATTTGGTTCTCTGCCCAATTTTTAAATCAGATTTTTTGCTTGTTTTGAGTTGTATAAATTCTTATATGTTTTGGCCATTAACACCTTATTGGCTATGTCATTTGCATAGCCAAATATCTTCTCCCATTCAGTAGGCTGCCTTTTGTTTTGTCAATGTTTTCCTTCACTGTACAAAAGCTCTTTATTTTGGTGTAGCCCCAATAGTTTAATTTTGTTTTTACTTTCCTTGCCTTAGGAGATATATCTAGAAATATGTTGCTAAGGCCATGTCAAAGATATTACTCCCTGCATTTTCTTCTAAAAGTTTTATGGTTTGAGTTCCCATGGAATGTTTTAATATATCTGCAGCTTTTTTTTTTTTTTTAAAGCAACAAGTAGATGCACATGAGATTGGGGGATGGAAGTGTTAGTCATTCAGGAATGCAAAGAAAAATGAGTCACAGAAGCACAAGTTGGCCCTGACCATCCAAGCGTGGTGTGCTGGTGAGGAATGGATTATTATTCCTCCGGTCTTGTGAGTCTCCATCTGCCTCACAGACAGAATTTCGTTCTTGTGGAAGAACGCACATCAGGCTATCAAAATGCAATGCCATTAAACATTAGAATCAAATACTTGACTCCTCTTATTCTGATTCCATGCTCACCAAGCAACCTTCTGCCTATTTGGCTTTGTATGCAGTTTGTCTACAGGGGGGTGTGCTGATGGATACTTCTAGTACACTCAATCATTAATTTTAGATTGAAATGCTATGTTAGTCTTTTATTCTTGGCGATTTCAAGCCCATCCCTGGAAAATGGACTCTCTCTCAGGGAGCTGACAAAATTAGATTTCTTTACTTGCCACACTAACAGCTTACAGACTACGGTGAAACCATCATCATAAGTGCCGCTAAAGAAAGCTCTTGACTGTCAGCCAACATTCTACAAACAATAGTTCTTTGCATTCCCTGGGGCAAATGTTCCTAATAGTCAAGGAATGATAGTTGGCTTAGATTTTAGCAATAGGGGTCCTCAATAATTATATGATTGCCTGACTTATTTTTATACTCTTGAAACGTGGTGTCTAGAGGCAGTACATAGAAGTACCTAACCCAGATAATAGGTTTTTGGAAGCTGCAAAGGTAGAATGTGAGGATAAGAGTTCCCTGAGTGCTGGAATTAGAAAGTCTGAGAAATGGAAATAGAGAGGGTACAGTTGAAGTAAAGATGGTATCCGTATGATACCATACTTACAATACCAATTTCACATACTGTTTTACCCTGCTCAACATGTTTTAAACTCAACTCTTCACACCGGTATCTCTCTTTCCTTCTGTTGATGAGGAGGAGGACATGCTAAGGAGGAAAGCTTCTAAGAAGCATCTTAAAATCAGGCAAATTTCCTTCTGTTCCTTGGAGGAAGAGTGTTGTAAAATTAATAATGGTACCTAGAAAACTGATAAACAGGAGAGGAAAAGTTCAAGGACGCAAACCCAAGGAAGTAAAAGGAAGTTTTATTCTTTTATTAAGGTAGAAATGTATTGATGTTTACATACAGGATTTGGAGCTGTTAGTAAATCACAGTCTTTAGTTAGGAGCGCATGGACTTTAAGGAAAATGAAGGAAAAGAACAGACTGAGAAGAAAATACAGGTAACAATGAAATTTTAATTAGATTCCATAAATGCAAGTGTTAAGTATCAATGCATCATACCTACCATATAATGTAATAATGCTATATTTATTAAGTTTGAATTTATAGATATACAAAGCAACTTTTAGAAACTTAACATGTAAAGCTAAGTGTCGTTTGTACAAGCCAAGGAATACTTGCTATGTGTTTATTCTAAACAACAAAAGCAAGACCCAGTTTAAGTGACAGGTGATGTTGAAACCAAACTTTGCAATAGGAATGACAGAAAAGAACTTCATTCCAGGTAATGATTTCTAATGTACTCACTATGAGGTGGTAAGATTTATGATTTCACCTAGATACTGATTATAAAATAGGGTTCATGTTAGAAGTAAAATTATTAAATACCTCAAGAATGTTAAATAAACCAGCTCATCATTCATTAGCTAATCAATTCCTATAGCAAATATTTATTGAGGAACCATTGGTGCCAGGCACTGGATGAGGGCTGGAGTTGTTATTATGAATACAACATAGTCTCTATACTTTTAGATTTGTATTCTAATGGGAGATACAGACAAGTCAGTCAGCAGTTACACTTGGTAAAGATAAATGTAAGTAATAGTAAAAGTGTTGAATTTCCTGACAGTACATAGGAAAACTATATAACCCAGATATAGATAAGGTGCCAGTGAAGTACTGACAACTAATTTGAGGTTTAAGGACAAGAGGGAAGAGTATGGGCAATCTTTTGAGGAAAATTTTTCAGGACAGACTGTTGTGTACAACCTGGAAGTGCCAAGGTTAGAGAAGTAAACAGAACCAATGAACCCATGATGGTGCTTATAACCCATGTTCAATTCTTTGGACTTTATCTAGAGGGCTATTAAAGATTTTAAAAATATTTATTATAAATATTTGATGCACACACAAAACGAAGTAATATAAAAAACCTGTATAAACACCAATGAGCTTAAGAAATGAAAGATAAAAAGGAGGAAAAAACCTAAAAGCAAAAATTCAAAATGTGTGCTTAATACAAAAATAGCTATAACAGAATTTTCTTATGGATACTTAACTGAAGGCACTTTTTTACTTCACGCTTCAAAGAAGCCACTATACCGAATTTGGTGTTGTTATTCTGATTCTTTTGAATTTGTACTTTATTACATATTTAACTCTAAATAACACAAACAAATGAGCGGTATGTTTGCCAGATAAAATACAAGACAACCAGTTAAATTTGAGTTTCAGATAAAAATAATCTTTTAGTATAAGTATGTTTCACATATTGAAATTTGCAATATCTGTAATATTGTCCCACACAATATTTTGGACATACTTATAACAAATATTGTTTATCTGAAATTCAAATTTAACTGGATGTCCTGTAATTTTAATTATAAATCTGGCAATCCATGGATTGAATGGATGCGGGTTTCTGCATATGCACTCATGAGTGGGAAATGAGAGCCAGAAACACAGGAGTTTGGAGGCAATTTTAAGTGATGGTGGCCTACCTAGGATGGTAACTGTAAAATTGAGAGAAATGGTTCAGTTTTAGAGCTATTAGAAAGGTCACGATTTAGTAACTGGTTGAACGTGGGGCTGAGGGAGAGGGAGGAATTAAGGGTAATAGAATTGATATACAGGTTTGGCCAGTGGAACTGCTGATGGAAATAAGCTCTATATTGGACATGTTGAGTTGGATGTTCTCTTGAGGAATATTTAGGCTAATTGATACAGTATGTAGTTGGCTGTATTCTAGGCAGTAAAATAGAACCAGGAAGCCATGGTCACAAATACTGATCCATAACCATCTATTGCATTTAATCGCTTTACATATTTATTTACTTTATTTTAACCTCTTTCACTGAAAAACCCACTCCTATCCCTGTTCTTTCTCTTGTTCCAAGCCTTTGTTGGTGATCTAAAAATAATTTCACTTATAAATGTTGCAATATATCTTTTCATATTCATCTCATTATGAGTTGTTTTCTCATTCTGCTCTTGGCATCTTTCCTCCTTCTCCCCTGCAATAGTCTGTGTGTTTAATCTGTCTCAGAGGAATTCCTTCCTCCCTTCTGGAACTTCACAGCTATTGGCTCTGGTTTCCTTGGCAACCTCTGCATCTCTGATTTTTTTTCTGATTATTTAAGGGAAATCTGACAAAATCACTAATAGTTGCTGATCAGAAAGAGTAGGAAAAAAAGAAAAGTTCCCAACATTGCCTCGGAGAAAGGAAGTGGGAAGATTTAGAGGAAACAGGAAAATATTGAGACCTAGAGATATGGATGTAAAATGTGTGAAGAAGATATTGCTCTACATGGCTTGTCATTTTCATTTTCAGTGCACTGTTAGGAATGTTGTAGGGGGATGCTCAAGATGACGACCTCATTAGCCAGGCAGCTGCATCATCTATCCAACCAAAATTCTCCTGGACCTAGCTCAACCAATATGGAGTGTAAGAAATCATATTTTAGATTATCATGAAAATATGAAATACAAGCCTTCAAAGAAGGAGAGGAAAAAAAAGATGTAGACCAAACTTGCTTCAATGTTTACATTAGAAATATATTGGTATACAAAGTAGGGAGGACTGAGTAAGATTAGTGAACTACCAATCTTAGTTGTAGGTCTGCTGATGCATTTATAAAATATAACCAGTGAGATTTTATTATTGCGTACAGGGCTTCTGTATTTCATACTTTGATGTGATTGCTTTTATTAAATGAAGACACCATGATGGGGATTAGGTGCCCTTTGTCTAAAGCTAACAGAGATACATAGATACATATATTTCCGCTAAAATTCAGAAATATTCATTCTGGGAATCAGGCTTAATCCTCTAGTCATTGTTGGGTGTCAGTGAATCGACCACTATTTGGATTCTTAGCCACACCAGGAGGGAAATGAAAAAGAGGTAGTCTGTAAGACCAGAGTATTATCTAGTAAACTGGATAGTTGAGTTACAAATTCAAATTGTTGGATTGAATTCTATCTTGGAACATTTGAATAAAAAATAAATTTGTTGTTGAAGTTATTCACTCATTACCTGTTGATATTATTGATCACCACAATGTATTTCATCATATTTAGTCCAAGACACTGTGACAAGAATCAAGTTGTTTTTTTATTTTTCCTCCAAGTAAAAACCTCCCATTAAGTTTGAATATAGTACTTTTGCTGATTGCTCACCTTTGTCTCCTTATCATCTTTCCCACCTATTTCCCATTATGAAATAGTTTCTGCAGTTTGGGAGTGTTTATCCCCAACTTGCTGGATTCAGAGATGAGTGCTGATTGGGCAAAACTAATCAAGGTTTAGGGATTTGTTTAGGGAACCCAGGCCTGAGCCAATCATCATTTTCCTGGATACTTGGATAGGATTCTTTTATGAATGTCAAGGGCCAGACATGTGTGGTTGTGGGCCCTCCCTCCAGACCTGAAGGAGGGAGTACATGGCTCCTGTGACTGCGGGCAGGCATCTTGTTCTTTGAGAGAGGCTGGCCTTTGGAGGACAATCCAAACAGGAAGAGGCACACTGGAAACTGAAATTGACAGGTGGTTTAGACCAGACCACTCTTGAAACTGTCACCTAGAAACTGACAGGTGGTTTAGACCAGGCCACCCTTGAAGACATATCTCTGCCCCTTTCTGTTACGTAAGTCAATAAATGCATTTAATTTAAGCCAGTTTCAATTGAATTTACTGTTATTTGTAAATGGAAAAAAAAACCACAACCCCAAATGAAATATTTACTCTTGGGTTTCATGTAAGAATCCAAGAGAATAGTAGTCAGCTTCAGTGTTGTCAGGTTGGGATTATTTATTTATTTAGCAGCTCATCACTTAGTGTACAATTGTCTTGGTACATTGTAGATACTTTGGGGTTTTATATTCTAATGGATTGATTAATTCAACAGCTGTTTATTATTAATATTAAACATTCACTATTTAACGATCTGAAAGGTACTGTGCATACAACCGTTTTAGTACTCGAGTTTTAGTACTTAGACAGCTCAGAGGACTGGCTGAGGAAGCAAACCAGATATACCAGAGAGGCATGCAAAAATTAAAATGGAAAATCAGAAAGAAGGCAAAGGAGGGACTCCTAATCCAGAATATTGGGGTGTTGTAAGGAAAGAAGGAGGGGGAAGGTGTCATTAAAGACTCCTAAGAAGGATTTACTTAAAAAAATTTTTTTTTATGATTGAAGTGTAGATAATGTGCAATGTTATGTTAACTTCAGGTGTACAGCCTAGTGATTCAATAGTTCTATACATTACTGAGTGCTCACCATAATAAGTGTAGTAACCCTTTGTCATATGTTATTGTAAATGTTTTTGACTATATTCCCATTCTGTACTTTCCATCTCTGAGACTTATATATTTTGTAACTAGAAGTTTGTACTAACTTTTCTTTTCATGCTGTGGACCTCTTTGGCAGTATGGTGAAGCTTAGGTGTAAATGATATTTTGAGATGTTGGTAGCAATTGTAATGTGACACGGAAATATCTGTGCTTTCTTGTGATTGCAAAGGCACAAATACTGCTAATATTTTCGTGGTTTGTGACCTACATTCATAATAGAAAGACATGCTAAATTTTATTTTGAACTAAAGTTCGATGTAATTTTCTGGACCCCTGGATTCTATGCCAAGTTTAAAATACAACAACGACAACAAAAATCCCTGTGCTAAGGAGAATTTTGAAAAGCTTTTGAAAGGCTGAAGGAGGTATCTAGATGAATGAAATCACAATGGGTTTGGGACATATGGAACATTGTGTGCACAGGCATGGAAACATGAGAGAGGATGAGGGACTGTCAGCAGATTGTTTTGGTTAGAATGAGGAATGAGTTTGGCAACGTGGTAGGAGGCAAAGCTGGAAAGTTTGGCAGTCTCCTATCTTTGGAATGTGGGTTGATTATACATTATGGTGATTAAATGTGATCCTGTCTTTACTGTGTTTGAAATCCTTTACAGATTCTCCACTGCCCAGCATATATAGTCATATAGTCCGAATGTCTTATAGTTGCTCTTTGTAATCCAGCCCCAGGTTTCCTTTCTAGTCTTATTTGCCACCACTTTTCCTGTCACATACTATGCTCCAGTGTTTGTCAAATATAATGCTGTGTTTATACATACTATTCTCTTTTTTAAAGATTTTATTTATTTATTTGACAGAAAGAGATCACAAGTAGGTAGAGAGAGAGAGGAGGAAGCAGGCTCCCTGCTGAACAGAGAACCCCATGTGGGACTCCATCCCGGGACCCTGAGATCATGACCTGAGCCGAAGGCAGAGGCTTAACCCACTGAGCCACCCAGGTGCCCCGTACATACTATTCTTTTTACCTCCACTCATAGCTGGACGATCACTTCCTAGTGCCTCTGTTGCCTCATCTGTAAAATGGGGACAGTAAGTACCCCATAGAGTTGTTGTGAGAAATGTGCTTGAAACAATGCCTAACACATCATAAGCTCTCAGTAAATGATAGTTTTATTATTATTGTAATTATTATTACTACCTTTTCCCCACTGTGTCCAATCAGCCAACTTCAAACATTCATTCAATTCGGACAATTACTGCCTTCAGAAAGATTTCCTGATCAACTGACTTTATTTCCTCCCGAGAGAATTAATAATTTCCTCTTTTGTATCATGTCAGGATCTTATATAATTTTAATTCTTGTATTTTTCACAATGTATTGTAATCTTATATTTCTATATCATGTTTTATTGATTATACTGTTAAACTCTTAAAAATAAGAGTCAAATAACATTGACGTCTGTAATGTTTGATTTTACAGGGAAACACTTAGGAGTTTTCCATCTATCCGTAGTTGGCAACCACTAATGAGGTACTTTTAAATTCTGGATGCAGTGATAAGATACTTCTCAGATATAATGGTTGACTATTTGGTGCAGGTTTTAATACTAACGGTACTGAACACCAGTCTTTTTATACATATCCTTTATATGTTAGTGCTTTATTCTAGGCTGGACATGAATTTCTCACACTGCACATTCTTTCTTGGGAAACTCAAAGACTTCTGTGGTATCAATTACTGTGTAATGATAACTCCTAAATTTTAATTCTGATCCCTGCCTCCTAGGGTCATTTCAAAATATTCAAAATGTATACCATCTAACTTCTTCTGGGTGAACAACAAGAAACTTCAATTCAATATGCCAAAATTGAACTAGTTTTTTTTTAAGTCTTACCTCCTCTAACATCACTCTTATTAACTTGGTTCATGTTCTCCTAATTTCTCATCATCTGAATTACTGCATACTTCTTTAAAAATTAATTTTTTTCTGATTCGTAAAAACAAATATTCAAGGAAGGTAAGAAATATGTGATTTAGCAATCTCATCTTCCAAAGATAACTAGTGTTCACTCTGTGCAATGTATATATTCTGTCAGACTTTTACATGCATATACTAACACACTTATTTTTTTTATTTATGCAGTAGTCTGTCTCTAGAAGAGCACCCAGGTACTTTATTCTTGACATATACTTTTTTTTTTTTAAAGATTTTATTCATTTATTTGACAGACAGAGATCACAAGTAGGCAGAGAGACAGGCAGAGAGAGAGAGAGGAGGAAGCAGGCTCCCTGCTGAGCAGAGAGCCGATGTGGGGCTCAATCCCAGGACCCTGTGGTCATGACCTGAGCAGAAGGCAGAAGCTTTAACCCACTGAGCCACCCAGGAACCCCCATATACTTTTCTAAAGTATGGGAGAGTGAGTGACTTTTCCAAAAGATGAATGTCCTCATGCTATTTCCCTATTCAACATCCCCCATTTCTTGTGGGATAAAGTCTAAACTTTTAACATGATCTGGCCGTTTCCTATCTCTCTAGCTCTAGAATAATAAGGCTGGATTGTGCTACATTCCAGCTTTGAAGCATTAGGGTGGTTTTTCAACTGTCAAGTGAAGATTAAAAATAATATCACCTGCAGATAACAGCATATAAAATGCCAAGCATACTACTTGCCTTAGAATTAATAAATATTGGCTATCGTGGAACAAAATAATGTTTTTGTATGCATGTGTTCAGTCTCTTGGTTTCTGAGTAGGATTCTTTGAGGTTCTGGTTATGCAATGCTTGATTGTAATTGGAACAACCCTCACTTCCCACAAAAGGAGAAGGAAAAGAAGGAGAAGGAAGAGGAGGAGGGGGAGGAGGAGAGGGAGGAGGGGGAGGAGGAGGAGAGGAGGAGGAGAAGGAGAAGAAGAAGAAAGGGCGGAAACAGTTCGATTTGAATAGATTTGAAAAAGATGGGAAATGAAAACCTGAGTGGCGAGGAAGGATGAAGAGAGGACAGTTCCCACAAGTTATTTGTTTATTTGCAGGGGAATGGAGTTGACAATAAAGTTTAAGAAGCGATTTGAGAGAAGCTACTGTTAGTGTAAATGGGACTTTGGAGAGATAAGTGGGTGAAGGCAGACCTCTAGGATGCTTCGCTAACCCTCCTCCCTTCTAGCTCCCCACAGCTTTAGTTATTTGGTCGAAATTTTAGGGGTTTTAGATTTAGGCTTCTTAAGAATTTGACAATGGGTGGAATTTGGCCAGGAACTAGCCCAGTGACATCCCAGTCACACAGTTATTATATGCCATTCTTTAGCGTCCATTCCCTTACCTGAAACTCTGACACCCGCTTGAAATTCATTTCTCTAAAATTTGAGTGACCTCCCGTCTTTCCGTTTGCTGAATAGCCTGTTTTCCAAGGTTAGCTCCTAATCTACGGTGACTTTTAGGACTAAAATTTGTCTTTTTTTTTTTTTGTGCAATCCAGTTCCCCATATATTCGTCGCGCGGTGAACTACTGTACCCAACTGTTTTGTCTTTCCTCCTCTGCTGAGCTCTTTGGAGCCAGGAGTGGCGTTTAAAAAATTTTACTAGCTCGGTATACGGCACAAAGTAGATGCTTAGTAAATGTTTACTGAACGAGTGTCTTGTGCATGATCTCACTGACATCATATCCTGTGTGCCGTGGCGTCAGTTTGCATTACTCTGCGGGAGGCCCAGATGTCCGAGGGTTTAAGTCATCGTTTATAACGTGCATCGAATATCTCAAACACAGGTTAAAGGTCTCAGACTGCACCGAAGAAGCGCGGCCCCCGCTGGCGGTCGGATTCTCAGCTTGGGGCGGAAAGACGCTGCCTGGGAGGCGCCGGCGCTGGGCTCTGCTCGGCGAGGGGAAGGTGCAAGGGAGGGAGCGGGTACCTCACTTATCGCGGTGTTTCCGCCCTCCTCCCGAGGGAGCTCTCGCGAGAGAAGTCAGGGTAAGATGGCCGTGCCCTGTTTTTCGGTGTGAGGCAGGCGGCTGCGGCAGCAGGGACAGGGATCCTGGTGTCGTGGGCACCTGAGCTCTAGCTCCCCCCAGCGAGCGCGCGTCCCTTAGTGCCTAGGCGAGAGCCGGCTCTTCCGCCAGGAGATGCGTTTGTCCCAGGCTCGGGGGAGCGCTGAGAGTACATGCTGCGCTGGAGGCGCCTGGCCACCGCTCTAATAGCCTTGCGCCGCCGCAGCGCTACCTCTGTCGCGGGCGGTGAGCCTCCCGGATACCCTCTCTGCCCCTGGCGGCGATGACCGGGGAGAAGATCCGCTCACTGCGGAGAGATCACAAGCCCAGCAAAGAAGAGGGGGACCTGCTGGAGCCCGGGGATGAGGAAGCGGCGGCTACCCTCGGCGGCACCTTCACGGGAGGCAGGCTTGGGACAGGCGGCAGGGGCAAGGGCAGCAAAGCCTGTCATAAGATCTTCAGTAACCATCACCACCGGCTGCAGCTGAAGACAGCTCCGGCCTCCTCCAATCCCCCTGGCGTCCCGGCCCTGCCGCTGCACGGTTCCTCCGTGACTACCACCACCCAGTCCCCGGCTCTTCTAGCGGGCACCAACCCCATTGCTGTCGTCGCAGATGGAGGCAGTTGCCCCGCACACTACCCGGTACACGAGTGCGTCTTCAAGGGGGATGTGAGGAGACTGTCGTCTCTCATCCGCACGCACAATATCGGACAGAAAGATAATCACGGTGAGGAGTGCTCGTCCCTCTCCACCTTTCCCTTCCCGAACCCAGGGTGTGCCTCCCCAGGCCAATGGAATTCTAGGCTTCTCTCCAACGATCTTTCTTTCCTCTCCTTTGCCCATCACCCGGGCCAAATGCCTGTAAATCATGACCGTTTCAGTAATAGCATGCCAGTGGTCAGGGGATTGGTTCTTGTGGGTGCAAAGGAATGTTTCCTCTTTGCCCACTTCAGAGTTTCCTTTCAGAAGCTGTTTTATCTTTGAGTCAGGCCTTCAATGTATTGGTTTTTGACAAATTTTAAATAGTCTCTTATCCAACCTGCCCTTCTTCCTTTGTTTGTGCAACTGTTTCTTTTCTTTCTCTCCTCGTCTCCCACCTTGGGATTTCGAATTTTGAACGTGTAAATGGCCCACCTCCCTTCATTACTTAGGTACAGATCCAACTTGACTGCAACTGGTTGTTGTGATTTCTACCTGCCATCAGGTTCTGTGTTTCTATTTCTCTGCTTTCATGAAACTTAGTTTGATACAAAGTGTCTACACTTTGCATTTAAGATAGAATGTAGAATGCCTTGGTTTCTGAAAGCCCCACAGTAGAAATTTGTTGGCATTTGATACCTAGAGCAAGTAAAAAGTGACTAGAGCAGCCAAAATTTTGTTGGAGTAGAGTTTTGAGTGTTTTGTTTGTTTTATGTAATTGCTAACAATAATGTTTTATCTTGACTGTGACTAAAAATAGTACTATGATTTTTCATAGTAACTTCATCATAGCCTATATGACAAAATAGAGTATCATTTATTATTCAAGGACTGTATTTCTACTTTCTACCTTAACTCATTAGCTGATTTTTTTTGGTTTCTTTTGTTTTAAAAACATTATATGATTGAGTTGATTTATAAGCAACAGTACATTTATTAATGAAAATGAAACACTGATATTTTCAACATTTAATAAGCCATTTTAAATTGGGTAGTTGACAAATATTGTTGCTAGCTCTGCTTTTAACTGAACATGACTGTTGTATACATTCAATTAAAACACACTCAACTCTGCTCAAAATAATATAACACATTAATGAAATGCTTGCCTGAGGAATAAACTCCCTTAATTCCACTGGACTCCAGGCTTCTTATCTAAAATTAGGGCAAAAATGGAGATTAAAAAAAAAGAATAAGATTTTTCTTAGTGGTTTTATAATTTTCTAACAACTGCACTTGTATCTGAATTTAAAATATTGTAATATTACTGTCATTTATCATAATTCAAATCCACAAAAAAGTACCTAAAAGCTGCACCCAGTTTTTCATTCCTACACTTATTTAATCATTTTACTGTTGTTACAACAAGCGTAATAATTGTTTGTTGATGAAAATTATATTCTGACACTTTGGGAAATATATTGTATTAGAAGGTGTGTTGTAGTTTCAGGCTATTCATCATTTATTAGGGAGTTTGAAGAATTGACCTTCATAGTAGGTGTATATTTATGTGTGTGTGTGTATATATATATATTTTTTTTCCATGGGCCCTTGAAATATTTGTGAAAATAGATGAAAGTTTCTTTTTGAGAGTTAATTTCCTTTGAAAGAAGAGCTAGTTGAATATGACTGACAAGTACGATAGGATAGTATTTTACAATTGATCCTCCTGGTTAATCACAGAAGGTACTTAATTACAGGATTATTGAGCTTCCATATTCTGTAATTCAACGTTAAATAGTTGGTCTGTTAAAATACAAATTCTGTTCATAGTAACTAGAATCCTAAATCTCTTAAACTCTTGTCCTTCATCCCCTCAACTTCACTTTTTAAATTGCCTTGATATACCAAATATTTGTATGGTACTTGTATTTTTGGTGTTTCTGATGATTGTAACCAGTGGTTCACATACTTCTGGAAAGTGTAATTGTTTTTTCCCCTGAAATATATATTTTCATCTCTTGCTGTGAAGTCTCCTAGGAAGAGTAGCTTATATTTAATATGCTACTTCTTTAGTCCCCTTTCTTGGTAGCTGCATAATTCCCCCATTACATTACTTTTATTCCTGGTATTTTAACTAACCTGGATACTTTATTTAGGTTTTAAGGATATTTTTTCCTTCACATTACAGAAGATAAATGTCTTTAAAAGATAAATTTTAAGTCACCAAACAAATATAAGCTATATATTTTAATTGGATTGTTACAACGTGATAAGTGCATAGCATATTCATACACTCATATAGGTATATAGCAAAACCATACAGTCATACTGCATCATACCACATGGTTAGTTTTATATTCACCAAAGAGATTCCTTCTATAATGTGTTGATGATGATTATCATCATCATAAACACAATTTACTGAGAATGTCAGCACTATGTGGAATGTTATCTACATTATCACATTTTATTCTTACAATAGCCTTGCAAAGCAGATTGTTTTATCCTTATTTTAAAGGTGAGAAAAGTGAAACCTAGAGATGCAGGAAAACTTTGTTAAAGTTGCGTATTTGGTATAAATTGCAAAGCCGGGAACTGAACTAATAGCTGGAACTCAATTACGTGGTCAACCTCTGCAAATATGTCTATTAATTAGGACACACTGTCCTGCACAGAAGTAAATTCTAATGTGTAATATGGTAATTTACAACAAAGTTCTTTAATATATATTTTCTCATTTAGTCTTTATAGTATCCTTTTTTTTTTTTTTAAGATTGAATTTTTTTATTTACAAGCAGGGGGAGCCGCAGACAGAGAGAGGATGGAGCAGGGAGCCTGATGTGGGGCTCTATCCCAGGACACTGGAATCATGTCCTGAACCAAAGGCAGACTTTTAACAGACTAAGCCACCCAGGTGCCCCTTTATAATAGCCTTATGGAGGGACGCCTGGGTGGCTTAGTCATTGGATATCTGCCTCGGCTCAGGTCATGATCCCAGGGTTCTGGGATCGAGCCCCACGTCTGGCACTGTTCAGCAGGACCTGCTTCTCCCTCTCCCTGCCGCTCTCCCTGCTTGTACTCTCTCTCTCTCTCTGTGTCAAATAAATAATATCTTTTTTTTTTTTTTAAATAGCCTTATGGAGAGTTTTTTGCCATTGGACAACTTTCAGAGTTTTTCTGTAGAGCCCAAATCTCACACTTCTTTGTTCTGTTTCTTTTTTATGTAATGGCACAAATAAATGGGCTCCCTCATCCACATGATAGCCCTTTAGATATCTGACAAAAGTTGTCTTTTTTTTTTTTTAAAGATTTTATTTATTTGTCAGAGAGAGAGAGAGAGCACAAGCAGGCAAAGTGGCAGGTAGAAGCAGAGAGAGAAGCAGGCTCCCCTCTGAGCCAGGAGCCCGATGTCAGATGCAATCCCAGGACTCTGGGATCAAGACCTGAGCCGAAGGCAGCGGCTTGACCGACTGAGCCACCCAGGCATCCCAGCTATCACATTCTTACCTTTCGGTTAAACATTCCTGACTTCTCTGTCCATTCCTATTAACAGCATGGTTTTTAAAGTCCTTACATGGTCCCTGAAATAGTGAATACTATATAATCATGTTAAGTAAGTAAATGAAAATCCTATTCATCTTTTTAACAAAACTCAGTTTGTCAATTCTTCCCTTTGAGGATTGTGCTCTAGACTAACCTTACAAGTAAAGACAAAAAAGTAGACCCTATTGCTTTAAGCAATATATGTTTAGTAATGTGTACTACTAAAAAGCACACATTAAATAATACAGTGCAAGAGTATGTTAATTTTTTAATACTGCGTTTTCTCAAGTGATTAGCTATCTCTCCATTCTATCTCTTCTTGAAGGTTTTTTTTTTTTTTTAGCCTAAAACAGGGCTTTATGTTTATTAAATTTTATCTTGTTAGTTTTGATCCTTTATTCTCTCTAGCTGGAAAGCTTATTGAACCTTAATTTGGTCACTGTTTAGCTCACTATTCATTAGCTCTTTGAGTTTCCAGTGATCTCTGATTTGATAAACGTTTTTTGGAGTGCGTATATAATGTGTACTTACAAATTACTGACTTGAATAGGAGCAAGGATCAGCTTTTTCTTTTGTGGTAAAATGTTGGTTGAGTATGAATTGCCTTTTCTGAATCATCAGTTATTTTGAGGAATATTGTATTTGGATCCAAACATATCTTTGAAATATAAGTTAAATACAGTAATAGGTGTAACATCATGAATATACTGTTTTCAGATATGCCAAGTGATTATGACTCATTGTATATTTCGTAAAAGCATTTTTGGGGTGGGAGAAAAGATACATTACATTAAATGTACACAAATTTGTTAAATTTTACATTTTTAGTGTATTTGAGTTAATATACATTTTTCTTTAGTATAGACTTAAAGTTTAAGTCTAAGCCCTTTTTCACATTGTAAAAATTTTTCTGAATCACTTCTTGCCATTAGTAGTAAAAGTATCATGATGATATACTTTTTTAAAAAATAAATAATGGTAATGAGTTTTACTTCTTTAGCACCTTTAGAATTGAGAATGCTTATGGAGCATACAGAACACTTTCTTGATTTTTGACTGTACTTCTTTTTTGTTAAACTTAAAAATTTTTTTTTTCCCTTGAGTTAAATATTCTTTGGGCACTTGTCAGAAAGTTTTAGGTACCAGAGTGATAAAAGTCCTTGATATGTGAATTGCTTAAACCAGCCTTTCCTAGATGTGAGAAATTTGTGATGTGAGATGTATTCTGACAGATTTGGCC
Organism: Mustela nigripes; assembly: GCF_022355385.1. NCBI lineage: Eukaryota > Metazoa > Chordata > Mammalia > Carnivora > Mustelidae > Mustela > Mustela nigripes. The sequence goes on along the minus strand of NC_081570.1, from coordinate 57,848,291 downwards.
GTTTCTACTGCCTTTAATGATATTGCATGGGATGTGACAAGCCATCTTCTCCATACAGTTAATTTTCATTTTTACTGAGAATTTGTGTAGCTATTTCACACAGTAATTAGAAATTTCAATTGTGAGTTTAATTTCAATTGAGGATATTGCTGCCAATGTTGGTAACTCAAGGGAATGATAATGAAATGGTTAATATGTGTAGTCTCTCTGCCTGGTGGTGGTAGATTTCTTCAGAGAGGGATTTTAAAACATCTTAATTTCAGAATGATTAAAAATGTATGTTTGAGAGTTGAGGCAATAGGATAATCTGTTTGGTGCCTATGTGGTAGGTTTATTTTGGCTTATTCTATATACATCTTTAAATTTCCTTCTGATATTTTCTTCTTTGTGTTTGACCCTAAAATCTTTATGATGGGTGATTTAAGAAAATAATGCACCTTACGTCTGTTTGAGAAGTGACTATGAAGTTACAGTTTGCATGCCCCCCAAAAATCTTGAATTAAGCCTTAGGTGAACAGTTTTAGCTAAGAAAGTTAAAATAATGGTACATCTTTAAAAGAACAGTTATAGTTTTATATTTTTTCCCTCATGTTATGTGGTCTTCTCTGGACTTTGTTTTTGAAAGGTAGACCTCAGTTTGTCTTAGAAAAAAAGTGAAGTAGTTTTTGGGGTGTAAGATAATCCATTAAAGTGTCCTGCACCCTCACTTGGAATGAGGGTGGTTTGGCAGTGAAATCTGTCACTTTATTGATCTATCAGGGTTGATTCAGTTAATCTCTATGATAACGTGAATATGACCTTCCTCTCACCTCTTCTTCCAGGTGCATCTCCTAGCATGTGCATGTACTTGGGTTAAGTGGACATGTTTCTTGATGGCATCATATAAGTATTAGAATGTGACTTCACACTTAGAATAGGGATGTGAACACATCTGCAGAGCTACCTCTTAAGAAGGTGGGGGGAATCCTCTTTCCTGCACTGGGGAATCTCTCCTTTCCTTTACTGAGCTGTAATAGGAGCAGTAATTCTGACCTTTCAACTTTGGCAAAAAAAGAAAGCAGAGTGAGCAGTTATTGATCATGTTGTGTTCTTTGCAGCCTCAATAAGGCAGGAGAATTCTGGAGGACTCCTGGAAAAACAGAATTCTAGGCAGTCTTTCCCTAGTTAATGTCATCCTTGAGTCATAGAAATCTAATGCAGAGTATAGTGTAATAGGATGCTTTGGGTTCTAGAAAATGAGCATAGTTCCTTAAAAATTGACCGGGAGCTGGGCAGACAAATATGTTCCTGTTCACGTTCTATTTATTTCACTGGGGGATAGATGGAAGATCAGTTTTAGAGTACTACTGAGGCATGTAAAATGGGGTAGGAAAAAGAGAAAAGGTCTTTTTCCTGTCTGAAAATTATGAGTGGTGTTTGTTACCAGGATATATGAGGTTTAACTTTGTGGCTTAGTTGAACTTCATCTGTTTTTGTGCCTGTTACTCTTGTTGAAATCCCAGAGATAATCTGCAAAACTAGAAAGCTGTCTCTGTATTTGGAATTAGATCTAGCTTTGAGACTACGGTTCTCTACGAACTAGTTTTTATGAAATTATACTATTTACTTAAGCACTGAAGTAGGTAGATATAATAATATCTTTCTTGTGGGGCATTATAGTCTCAAGTGGGAGACTGCACTTAAAACTATTTTCAAAGACTAATATGATAGTAATATCCATTGATACCAATAATTTACTCTCACTTGTGGTGTTAAATGCTTTTTGGCAGAAGACATTTTTGTTCTGGAGGTTTAGATAGTACTTTAGGTAAAGTTTTATCTGGTACTTGAATGTATACTGCCTATAGAGTACTGAAGAATTAGGTTTATTTGACTCTCTTACAAGTCATCTTTAATCTGCTGGTATAACTTGGTTTAGTATATTTGGATTCTTGGCTGTAGATATTTATCAGGCATGTTAACACACGTGTTCTCTTACTCAGCACTGTACTGAATTCTATAAAACCACCTATGCTGTGTTGAATATCCTCTTAAGCGTATATATCCTTTGGTTGACTTTCATAAAGAATCATGTGGAGACCTGCATTGTTCTGGGATGGAATGCTTTTTGGAGAGTAAAAACAGATTTTAACACTACTCTAATGGTTCTTTATATATTTTTTTCTTTTCCTTTTTCACCCATTCCTTCATTTAACAGATATGTACTGAACTCCTAATATGTGACAGTGTTTTAGGTGTTGGGATTATAGCAGTGAACAAAGTGGCCAAAGTCCCTGCTCTCATGGAGCTTGCATTCTAATGGGGGAAGATAAATAATAAGCTAATAAGTATTTGATATGACTGATAATGATAAATATCTTGGAGTGAAATAGAGCAGGGTAAGGAGAGAGGGAGTGCTGGTGTACAGGGGAGGGGAAGTGCTAAGTATTTCAGTGAGGTCAGGGTCAGGGAAGACATCAGGAATAGGAGAAGTTTAGTTACTTAAAGAAAATTAAGGAGCAGATACTGGCAGAACAGAGTTTCAGACAGGGAAAAACAAATGTAAATGTACCATGTTCAAGGGTCAGAGGGAAGGTCAAGTTTGGTTCAAGGGGAAGAGTGGTAGGAGATAGGAGATTTGAGAGGTAGCTGTAGGTATAAGCATGTGGAACTTTTGTAGACCATTTTTAAGGATTTTGGCTTTTACTCTGAGGAAAATAGGAAGCGAGGATTTTGAGCAGAGGAGTAATACGATCTGATTTTAGAAGACTCAATCTGGCTACTGTATGAAGCAGAAACTTGGATGGGCAAATGTCAGTTTAACATGCTGTAAAAGTGGGGGTAGCTTTGAAAATAATGAGAAGGTAGAGCTGGTTAGGAGTTTATGATGGATATAATATGTGTTTATGTGGGTTTTAATAGTATAATATTGTTTATGAGAGAAAATACAAAAATTCTCCTTTTTTACCGCTTGGATGGGACTTGAAGGTGTCTGTAGAAGCTGGAGCTATGTTGGTTCTAGTACTTAGAATGTCCTGTTTTCTCCCTAGTTAAGGGGTAGGTGAAATCAAAACTATTTTTGTGATAATATAAAGTCATTGCTTGCCTTTTTCCCTATGCTGACATTTTTGCTGGTGGTACAAAACCAGTGGTGAGTAAAATTGTTGCAACCTGAGTACAAGTCTCCCAAACGACTAGTATTACTTGCTTATTTACTGCCACATACTTGTAGTAAAAGGAAAAAGCCAGTTTCACATAATGTCTTTGATGAAATTGTAGAAAAGATTAATTTTATTAAGTCTTAATCTCAATTACTTACCTTTTTGATATTCTTTATGACATAATGTATATTTTGCATGATCTTCTTTTGCCTACTAAAGGGAAACAAGGGAAAACATTTGTATAGTTGTTTGAGTTGTAAGCCACAGTAGCAGCTTTTGTCATGGAACACCATTTTTACTTGAAAGAACAGCTTACAGGCAAACTATGGTTATTCCAATTTGGATACTTGGCAGGAATTTTCTGGAAAAAGAATGAAGAAGCCTGTGACTTCACAGAAAATAATTGGTAGTATTTATTACCAATTAAAAAATTCAAGCTTTGAATCAAAAATTAACATTTGGGAAATTTGTCTTTGTCACACTAATGTTGACAGCTTCTCTTACTAAGTTTGACAGCTTCCCAATATTTAAAGTCTTCTCTGGTCAGATTGGTGATATTACCAAATGTGTGGTTTTTGTTTTTTTGGTATAGTGAAATGGGTTGACATTTGGAAGATCGGTATAACTCAGTCAGCTTATATTTTTCAAATGATCAGTACATGGTATTTTAAAATCATGCATCAGTAAAAGATCCATTTAAAGTTCAAGAGAAACCAGTGCATTTCAGTGTAACTCAATAGAAAAAGTTTATTGATAGGGTTTTAGATTTCACATTGCTGCTAACCTTTAAGAAATCACCACTTACTGGGGTGCCTGGATGGCTCAGTGGGTTAAAGCCTCTGCCTTTGGCTTGGGTCATGATCTGCGGGTCCTGGGATGGACGTAGGGCTTTTTGCTCAGCGGGGAGCCTGCTTCCCCACCCGCACCCCCCCCCACCCCTCTGCCTACTTGTGATCTGTCAAATAAATAAATAAAATCTTAAAAAAAAAAAATCACCACTTACTGAGTTCTGGTGTAGTAGCAAAGAATATAATTATTTAAGAAGTCTATTAAAATACTCTCTTTCTTTCTTTTTTTTTTTTTTTTTAAGATTTTATCTATTTATTTGACAGAGTTCACAAGTAGGCAGAGGCAGGCAGAGAGGAGTTTGGGGGGTGGGGGGGGGAGCAGGCTTCCTGCTGAGCAGAGAGCCAGATGGAGGGCTTGATCCCAGGACTCTGGAACCAGGACTCTGGAACCAGGACCTGAACTGAAGGCAGAGGCTTTAACCCACTGAGCCACCCAGGCACCCCACTCTTCTTTTTTTCAACTGCGTCTCTTCTGTATCTAGATTTTCTTCATATACTTCAAACCAAAGCAAAATTCACACAATTCAGTGCAGAAATAATTATAAAAATCTGGCTATTTATTTATTTTAATTTTTTAAGAGTTTAAAATAGCATATTCATCATTTATTTTCATTTTAGAAAACAATTATTTTTTCATAAATTTATATTGATATGTAATGGAGTGATTGTAAATGTAAAGTTAAAGTTTTATAACATTTAATTTTAATTACTAATATAAATATCAATAGATTTGTCCATATAAATAATCCATATAAAAGTTGTTTAATAATTATTAAGAGTATAAAACGGGTCTTGAGACCAAAATGTTTGAAAACAATTGGTCTGGTAAAAAGCATATAGATTTTATAGTCATGACTCACACATTTCTAGATATATAGCTTTAGGAAATTACCTAACTAGTGTTAACTTTATTTTTCTTAGCCATGAAGTAGGAGTAATATTTGTCTCACGGTATTGGGCTAAGATAAGGTTTATAAAGTATATTGCATAGTGCTGGGCACATATAATGGATGCCCTTTTAATGGTTAGCCTTTTGTTTGGCAATTTGCATACTTTAGCACTGCAGTGGTCTTAATGTTACTGGAATGTTTTTTATTCATTTGGCAGAACAGAATTCAGTTTATTTACCAAATTAGAACCAAGGCATCTGATTTCAGATTTAACAGCTACATTGTGGAAAGTTGGCAGAAGGTTATTTTAAGTTTTTAGTATCTTTTATGTAACAAGTTAGCTGAAGCAGCAGGTTGAGGAAAGCTTTAGAAAGCTGAGGTTTAACTGGGACATTTGAACCCTTAGTTTCATGGTATATTTGGATAGTGAAGTAACTCCAGTGTTGGGAAGAGGATGAGGATGAAGAAAATGATGATTTGCATTTAAAATATTGAAATCAAAGCATGATATTTGGTATCCTTAATTATATGTGTATTTCTGATTATGTATTTATCTGTAAAGTGAGAGGGATTGGATGATTGAGTACAAAGTCATTTCTAGTTCATAAATCTTTTGAAAATGTGATTAATTTTGACGTGTTACAGTAATTTTAGTTTGTTACTTCAGTGGGTACTGATGATTTACCCCCCCCCCCTTTTTTTCTTTCCAAATTTTAGTTTTTAGAAGGGGGTAGGGACAGAGGGAGAGGGAGAGAGAGAGAATCTAAAGCAGACTCCACACTGAGCACAGAGCCTGACTTGGGGCTCAATCTCACAACCCTGAGATAATGACATGAGCTGAAATCAAGAGGCAGACCCTTAACTGACTGAACCACCCAGGCACCCCACCCTTTCATCTATATATTCCTTGATGGTTTAAGAAAACAGTAATAATTTAGGTATATAAAGGCCCACTTTATACCTAGTTTACCTAGGTACTCTATCTAGACTTTGGTGGATTCTCCTTAATTTGTGTAATTTTTTTCAAAAGTTATTACATTCAAATGCTACAAAATTATAAAAAGACATAAACAATACATTATAAAAATAGTTTCCTTCCTGGTGCTCCTGGGTGGCTCATTGGTTAAGCTTCTAACTGTTGATCTTAGCTCAGATCTTATCTTAGGATCCTGAGTTCTGGTCCCCCTTTAAAAAAAGTTTACTCTCACTCATCTTTACCCACTCAGTTATCCTTCTTGAGAGCAACTGATGTTATCAGTTCCTTGTTTTCTTGTCACCATTGTGACCATTTAGAACATGGTCTTTTTTCCTTTTCTCCTGGAAGATAGAGAAATGAAGAAGGGTAACTATTACTACCTTTTCTAGTATTAAGGGAAAAAATGGGTATTCACAAATTTATATGTTTGGTTTTAAATGTCAGATTTATATCTCAATCTGGACTTCTCCCTGGAGTTCCCAGATTTTATAATCATCTCCACTTGGGAATCTCAGATATTTCAAAATTTGCTTGTTTAAAATGTTATTATTTTCTACCTTATCCTCTCCCATCTGGCCACCTAGTCATTTATTAAATCATATCATTAATTATCTGTTTGCTCAAGCCTCAGTCATTGGGATCATTTGTCTTACCTCCTTCTCCTAACCATACATATCTAACTAACAGGTTATTTTGAACACCCTACTTTCTGTCTCCACTGATTGGTCTCCACCGCCGCTTTGAGACCAGTTTTTATTATCTTTTCCCTGGAATACTGCACTAACTCATATCTAATTTCTGTGTGCCCCTCCATTCCATTCTGTATATGGTGATAAGGGTGATCTTGAAATGTAATTTGTATGATGTCATGTCCCTGTTTAGATGCTTTCTCCACTTAACAGTAAGCTCATATTTCTTTATTTTTAAAATATTTTATTTATATGACAGAGAGAGAGTATGTACAAGCAGGGAGGCCTGTAGGCAGAGGGAGAAGCAGACTTCCCGCTGAGCAAGAATTCCCAGGACCCTGGGACCATGACCTGAGCCAAAGACAGATACTTAACTGAGCCACCCAGGTGTCCCTAAGTTCATATTGCTTACCATAATTATGGAGACCTGCATGATCTGACCCTTGCCTGATTCTCTGATATAATCTTATACAAATCTCTTTTTTTTCTATGTTCTGGTCATACTTGTTTTCTTTCAGTTCCTTGAATCTGTCAAGTTATTTCTGTTCTCTGTGATGCCTTTCTTCTCATTCTTTGATTTCTTAGTTCTTATTCCTCTTTGAGAGCTCATTTTAAAAATTACCTCATAGAGGGATTTTCCTGCCTGAAGAATTAGGTTATGTCTTTCATTATTATTTTTGGTCTTAGCTTTTTGTTATTTTTCTGAATACCTGTCAGTCTATTTTGTTGCATTTTGTTTTTTTCTCTTTTGTGACTATAAGCTCTGTGAGAACAAGAATTATTTCTAGCTTCTTAATGGTTGAATCTTTAATGTCTAGCACTATGCCTAGAACATAGAATGCTCAGTAAATATTTATTAAGTGAGAGTGAATGGGTTTTACCTCCAGGTAAAATTTTGGAAAAATAACAGAACGTTTGAACTTCTTTTTCAATTTTATATTAAAACACAATAATAACTCTAGAATCAAGTAAACTAGATTATGAGAGAAGATTTTATATATAGAAATTATATATAGAAATTATATTGACTGACAGGTGTTCTCTCCTGGAAGCATTGCAGTATGACATGAAACCCTTACTGATTACAGCATGGGTCTATGAACACAATAAAAGAGCAAGATAGTTACAGTTATTGAATCACTATGTTATGCACCTGAAACTAATGTAACATTGTGTGTCAATTATACTTCAATAAAATTTTTGTTTTTATAAAAGGGCAAGATAGTAAGTATAGGCTAAGCTTGCAGGTTGTACCATCTGTTGCATGAAAGCAGCCATCAGCCATGGATAAAAAATCAGCAAGTGGTTACATTTTGTTAAACCTTTTTTATGTCACATCCCTGAATTGGAGGATGAGAATGTGCCTAATATGGGAAACAGAAGGGTGCCTGGGTGGTTCAGTGTTTGGGTGTCAGACTCTTAGTTTCAGCTTGGGTCATGATCTCAGGGTGATGGGTTCAAGCCTCACATCAGGCTCTGTACTGGGCATGGAACCTGCTTGGGATTCTCTCTCCCTCTGGCCTCCCCATCCCTTTCACCCTCTCTCTTTCTCTCTCTAAAAGATATATGGGAAACAGATGGCAGGAGCAAGTTTGTGCCCTGCAGCAAGCCTACCCCTTCCTTTTGCCTTTGTTTATTGTTGTCCTTAGGATTATAGCAGTAGGGAAAAAAAATTATGCTATTTCTAGTACTTTATTGAATAGAAAAATTCATACCAAACAAGCAAGTGGGCAAGAAAGCCTTTTTAGTACACAGCTAGACTAACCTGGGTGATGATTTTTTAAAATTAAAAAAAATTTTTTTAGTAATCTCTGTACCCAGTGTGAGGCTTGAACTCACATCCTTGAGATCAAGAGTCAGATGCTCTTCTGACTGAGAGACCCAGATGCCACTACCTGGGTGATGATTATTAAGGCAAAATAAGATGTCCGGTACAAAGGCTTTTTTTAAGGAAGAAATCATTAGGAACATGAATAAATATTTGCTGCAATTCTAGCAACTTTACTTATCCCCCACTTATCTTCCATTTATTTATTTTAAATGACTTTATTGTGATATAATTCACATACCATACATTTGATTCTTTTAAACTGTACAGTTAAAAGACTTTTGGTGTATTCAAAGTTGTGTAACCATCACCACAATTTAAACAGAAATCCTGTACCCTTTACCTTTCACTTCCAACCCCTCCCACCATTTCCCTTAGCCCTAGATAGCCACTAATCTACTTTCTCTATAGATCTAATTATTCTAGACATTTCATGTACGTGAGATAAAACAATATGTGGTCTTTATGCCTGGCTTCTTTCACTTAGCACATTGTTTTCAAGGTTCATCCCTGTTGTAACATATATCAAAATTTCATTCCTTTCTATTGCCAAATAATATTCCATTCCATTTTATTTATATATTCACCAATTAATGGACATTTGTGTTGTTTCTACTTTTTGGTATTATGAATAATGCTGTTATGAACATTTGTATGTAAGTTTTTGTGTGGACATGTTTTATTTGGGGGGTATATACCTTCTGTTGGATTGTGTGGCAACTCTGTGTTTACCATTTTGAGGAACTGCCACACTCTCTTCCAAAGTGGCTACAGTATTTTACTTTATATGAGGTTATTTCCCTTCTCTTCTTTGCCAACACTTGTGTTCTTTTTTATTATAGCTATCCTAGTGAATATGAAGTGGTATCTAATTGTGGTTTTGACTTGTATTTCCTAATGGCTAATGATTTTGAGCATCTTTTCATGTACTTATTGGCCATTTGTTTATCTTTTTTAGAGAAGAAGCTATTCAGATCCTTTCCTATTTTAAAATTGGGACTTTTAATATTATTTTGTTGTGAGAGCTCTTTATATATTCTGGATATTATTACACATATAATTTGCAAAATATTTTCCCCTCAGAGTTGTCTTTTCACTTTCCTTAAATGCAGCACATTTTAATTTTGATGAAGGTCAGTTTATTTTTGCTTTCATGCTTCTGTGCTGTGTTTTTGGTGTATCTGAGAAATTGTTACCTAATCTGAGGTCACAAAGATTTCCTCATTTTTCCCCCCCAAGAGTTTTATAGTTTTAGCTCAGACATTTAGGTCCATGGTTTATATTGAATTAATTTTTGTGTGTAAAATGATTGATCCATTAATATACAGATCTGTCTTTATACAAGACAGATCTGTCTTTATAAAGATCTGTCTCTATACTGTGTTGATTACTATGGTTTTGTACTAAGTTTTGAAATTGGGTGGTGTAAATCTTTCCACTCTGATGTTCTCTTTCAATTTAGATTGGGTACTTTGAATTTTTATATGAATTTTAGGCTCAACTTGTTATTGTCTTCAAAAAAGCCAGGTGGGGTTTTTTGAAGGAGACCATTTTGAAATTATAGACCATTAGGTCATCTTACCAATGTTGAATCCATGAACTCAGATGTCTTTCTGTTTATTCAGGTATTATTTAATTTCTTTCAATGCTGTTTTGTAGTTTTAGGAGTATGTCTTGCACCATTTTCCTTCTCTTTGATTCCCATGCAGCAGCTGTCTCTCAACTCTTTGATTCGCTTTGTTTTATCTAGGGTATTAGAATAGAGTCTCAGAGGAAAATGCTTAAATATCAGCTTATTCTTTCAGCTTCAGAGTTTAGAAGGGGTTTCTGCTGTTCATTTTTTGAACAAATTGAGAGGAAAGTGGGGGCTGATTGTCCTTTCCCATACTAGAGTTGAATAAATCTTCATTTCAGGATGGATGAGCAGAAAAAAAGTCATTTGATGGTCTTTGAAAAATAATTCATTATAAAAGATGTATCATTATAAATATCCTGAAGATACTGTTAAATAAAGTCTTGACAATATAGAAAATTGGATGAAAGATGTAAAAAATCAATTTGAAAACAAAGATTAGAGGAAAAGGAGAAAAATATAAAGAATGAGGGATAAACAGTAGATTTCACGTTATGAGTAGTATGTATTTCCAGAGAATAAAATAGAATAAATAAATCAGAAGCAGTACTCAAAGCTATAAGTAGGGAAGAAAACATTTTTGATCTAAAATTGGTTCAGACTCCAAAGTCAGAGCTCATACTGTGTTCCAGGGAGAGTCAATGAAAAGAGATTCTTCATATTTTGGTGATATTTTGAAATTTAATGTAGAATTCTACACATATACAAGTAAAGAGCATAGATTGCTATTGAACAAATGAATATTAATTTGCCTCAGACCTCTCCAGTATTAGAACATGCTTGCTATTAATATCTTCCAACTGTAGAATTCTTTCTAGGCAGTTATTCATTTGTGGAAACAACAATGTTCTAGAAAATAGAGTAACTACCATGCTGTCATTCCTGAAAAGTATTATTCAAAGAAGTATCCCAGCTCATAAGAGATGAATTTACATGATTAATACAATAAAAGAGAAGTTGAATCAGAAAAGGGTTGATAATGAACATTGAAACCAGTTAAATATACCATACATGAAGTCTAATAATCATAGCAAATATGATTACAATCTTGAGAGTTAATTTCCAAAAAAAATCTTTCGATTCAAAATTTAGAAGACATGCACATATTCTATAAAGGGTAAGAAAAAGGTTTATAACTACTCATTAAATTAATGAAACAAAAGTGGAGATGAGAAATAAAAGTGTGGACTTTCTCATTTTTTATTAAAGGGAATTGGGGTGCCTGGGTGGCTCAGTTGGTTAAGCATCTGACTCATGATTTCAGCTCAAACCGTGATCTCAGGGTCATTAGATCGAGCCCCACATTGGGTTCCATGCTCAGAGTGGAGTCTGCTGGAGATTTTCTTTCTCTTGCTCTCCCTCTACCCCTCCCCCTGCTCATGTGCTCTTTCTCAAATAAAATCTTTTTTTCTTTTTTTTTTTTTTAAGATTTCATTCACTCATTTTACAGACAGAGAAGCAGGCAGTGAGAGGGGAGGAAGTAGGCTCCCTGCTGAGCAGAGAGCCCGATGATGATGCGGGGCTCGATTCTAGGACCCTGGGATCAGGACCTGAGCTGAACGCAGAGGCTTTAACCACTGAGCCACCCAGGCACCCGTCAAATAAAATCTTAAAAAAAAAAAGAAAGAAAGAAAGAAAAAGGAAATCAAATGTGTGGTTTATTTCTTTACTTTGTTAGATAAATGTAAGTTTAAAAACATTTTTTTAAAAAGGTATACCCCTGGGGATAAAAATATATGTTTATAAAAAATAAAAAATTAATTAAAAACAAAAAAACAAAAAAACAAACAACAACAACAAAAAAAAACAACAACAAAAAAGAGGCCAGGGAGCTGGCTAACCCTCTTTCTACCATGTGAGGATATAAGATGGTGGTTGTCTGCAACCTGAAAGAGGATCTTCACCAGAATCCCACCATGCTGGTACCCTGATTACAGAACAGAGGAAGAAACATTTCTCATGTAAGCCATCCAGTCTATAGCAATTTGTTATGGCAGCCTGAACAAAGACAACAAGTCATCAGTATCATAGTTAAGAATAAATATTTACTTATAATGTAAAATAAATAAATAAATAAATAAATAAAAATAAAAAGGTATTAATTTTGCTACAAATAGAATTTAAAATATGTGTCTATATTCTGTGTTACTGCAGAAGATAAGTTACATTTTAAAATTCTAAATAAATAAGAATAGATAAGAAAAACAAAAGCACTTACAAAATAGGAGTCTCCCAAAGTCTGTTTATGATAAATAAGACTTTCTCTTTCTGTATCACATTAGTAATGTTCTTGCCATTGTAAGTGAAACTCATTGCAAACTAGCTTATGCCCAAAGGTATTTATTGATTCATATAACTGAAAATGGTAGGGTAGGAACTAGTATTGGACATGTATGTATCTACAGTTCTTGCAGGTCAGGACTTTTTTTTTTTTGGTTGTTGCTTTGTTTTTTAAATAATCTCTTAGCTTTGCTGTTAGAGCTTCCTCCTTTTCTCTTGCAACTGAGCTTTATTTATTTCAGCTTTCAACCTCTGTACTTAACATTTTGTGCTGGAGAATTCTTTGTGGGAGGAAACTGTCCTATGCATTTTAAGGTATTTAGCAGTATCCTTGGCCTCTACTCTCTAGCTGGCATTAGCACCCCCACTCCTCAGTTTTTATAACCAAAAATGTGCTAGGCATTGCTAGCTGTTCTCTTGGTGTAAAATTGTCCTTGATTGAGAATCACTAAACTATGTTGTAGAGAATATTTGGTCCCATACTCATCTTAAAGCACTGTAGTTCTAGCGGTAAAAGACAGTCTTCCCTATGAGTTCTAATAAAAAAGGAAAGAAAGAAAAGAAAAAACTTTTGGAAAAGAACCTTGACCCAGGTGGTTGTTGTGCCATTTCCTGAAACATTTTCTAGTTGGATATCAAACTGGTTAGGTTTGAGTCATGTGTTCTCCCTGGTTCATGTACTTAGTGTATAAGGTTTGTCATTGAGGGGAAGGAGTAGGGAAAAAATTTCCAAAAATAGTAACCGTGACATATGTTAGAAGAAAAGGACTTTTAGGAGACACATCTAAAGGAGATGGGAAAAAATGGAAAATTTATTCTTGAGTTAATGATAAAAAATATGAATGGCAAGATTAATTACTGATAAAATTGAACTTCAGGTAAAAATGACTTAAAAGCACTGAGAAAGTAATTGTGATAGAAGTTATAATCATTAGTGCTAATAAAATTATCTCATCTTTATGCATTAACAGTACCAAAGAATGGAAGGCACAGAATTACAGATTCGGAGAAAAGTTAGCAAGTAAAATAGAAGTAGAATTTCTGCCTATAGTAATAATAGACTAGATGATTAGGACTAGTCTTCCTTTGAAGCAAATAAGAATAAAATATTCAATTTAAGGGTATTGGAGATCTAATGAGGTAGAAGAGAATTACTGGGTCAAGATCTGGCAGAAGATGGAAATCCAAAGATTTGAGCCTTACATTTTAGGTTATTTTGCCTCAGTAGTTTTTGCAAAGCCAAAAGTAGTAGTTAAGAGGCTGAGCAGCACTTTTTATAGCCTCTCTGGGCTAAGAGGACAAAAGATAGAGTCAGGGCCTACCAAATGTGGGGTATCTCTTAAACACTGCTATTTGGGCTGTGAACTGAGGAATACGAATGACCAAAAGGTAAATCAGTTCTGATGGAGGCTAGAGCACAGCTTTGAGTCATTTGTGAGGGCCAGAAAAAAATGTCAGTCCGTGGGTTAATGAAGTGTAGTACCCCCAGCCAACATGCCAAAAGCAAGTGGAAGTATCTGGAGGATTTGTTGCTTAGGCTTCCAAGTTTTTATATAGAGAGCTCATTAAATGCTATATCCAGTATATAATTAAAGATGACCAGCACTTTAAGGAAACTGAACAACATGAGTGAGAACTGGCGGGGAGGGTACCCATCAGAGCTTCATTTTTTGTAATTATTATTAGAGGATTTAAATATAATAGTATTTTTTATATTCTTGGGAGATAAGAGACAAGTTGAATATTTATTTAGTTTGAATATTTTATTTTTCAATAAAAATTGAAATCATGTATTTGAAAATGAACTAAATAGAAATTCTCAAATGGAAAATACAAGCTGAAATTCAAAGCTAAATAAATAGGCTTACTAACAGGTTTAGATCCTGAAGAAGACAGAATTCATGATCTTGGAAATAGGTTTGAAGAACATATCTATAATGAAAATGGAAAGGGAAAGAAATTTAAAAAACATAGAAAAGGTGACAAGTTCTACTATAATTGAACCCCCAAAGAGAAGAGAAGAAATGGAACTAAGGCAGTATTTGGAGAGATACTTGCTGAGAGTTTTACAGAACTGTTGAAAGACACTGACTTGCAGATTCAAGAAGTCTGACCCAAGCAGAATTAAAAAAGGACTCCACATTGAAGTGAAATGGCTGATGATATATAGCCAGGAATGTCAACATTAATTTTAGAGGAGGGGTAGAAAGTTCTATGGCTAGGTTTTCATCAAAAAAGGAGACCATAAGACCAATATAGTGCAGGGGAAAAATAACAGCGAGTCAATAATTAGATACTCGGGACAGTGTTCTTCAAGATTAGAAGTTGAACACACATTTACAAATAAGAACCTGAGGGAGATCACTTATCAAACCTCCACAAAGGGTAATCTTGAAGGATATGTTTTGGATGGACGAAAAATGATTGTGATGGAAGGTTAGAATTAAAGGAAGTAATGTAGAGCACAAAAATGGTAAGTAAATCTAAATGAATGTTGACTCTTTAAGAGAAAAATACAAACTTGTAGAACTAGATAACGGCCTGAAGGAAGATACCTAGCTCCCTAAAAAGTCTGAGCTATTTGGAAAATTGAAGTTTGTCTTTTTGGAAAATAGTCTTATACCGATAGCTTGGTACCTAATGAAGTTTACTTAAGTAGTATTGTGAGCAAAACCTCTTTTCTGGGGACATGCTTCAATGTATGATTATTAACAAAGTTTGCATATCTCAACTGGAATTCGTTTTGAGGTGTGAAAACTGCCTAGTAGCTAAGGGAAATTTTATTTTGGAAAATCATAATGTGAATTATGTCCCCAAATCTTCTTATTGTTTTTGTTGTTCTAATATTAAGATGAAGAAATTGATTGTAGCCCAGGTTTTTGTTTTGTGAAATTATTTACAGAGAAAATATAAGTTTAATGAATTTATTAAACTCCTAAATTTTGCACAAAAATTGTATTTACAGCCAACAATTCATATTCCATTGTGCTTGTATTGAGCAAAAGATTTTGTGTGTGTGTGTTTACCATTTTGGTAGTTTTGTCAAGCTAAGAGATTGGTGTAGATCATATATAAGGTTTTTAAAAACATAGTCAAATCTTGTTTTATCCTGTATTTGATTTTTTGGTAAGTGTGCAGCTTTTATTGACAAAAATTGTTCATGTGGTACCTTCTGTAAAAATGCTAATATCTGAAAATTAGTATATATAAATTTATTCAGTAACTTTATTTTAAAATACTACTGTTGGGGCGCCTGTGTGGCTCAATGGGTTAATAAGCCTTTGCCTTTGGCTCAGGTCATGATCCTGGGTCCTGGGATCGAGCCCCACATTGGGCTCTCTGCTCACCATAGAGCCTGCTTCTCCCTCTCCTGCCTGGTGCTTCACCTACTTGTACTCTCTATCTCTGTGTCAAATAAATAAAACCTTTAAAAAAATTATCTTCTGTTATTTAAAAAAAATTACTGTAGGTTTGCTTTCTTTTATAATCAAGATGTTTTTAGGCTACTGAGGTGGCTTAGGATGTCATTTTGAAATTAAATTAATCATTATATAGCAACTAATAGGCTATAGTCCAAACTTCATAGCATAGCCTCTAATCATCATTATCTTTTGCTCATCTTTCCAATTTCATTATTTACTATTCTCTTTACTGCCACTAGTATAAAATAAAAATTTGCTTCCTAAATATAAACTATTCTTGCATTTGAATTTAATTTGGGGGTATTGTTTTTGACATGGAATACTAGTCATTGTTGCTTTGTTTGCCTTTAAATTTCTAATCCATTTTTCAAGACTCATTCCACTCTATCCCTCTTCAATAGTTAATTGTATTTGTACAGGCAAAATTAGGAGCTATATTTTGTGTTCCATTATCATGCTATACTCTCTTCTGATAAATAAGAATAGCAATTATTTATTTTCATATAAGACTTCTGAACAAATTGAGGACTGGGATTAGGTCTTTTTTGGTATCTGTCCCCAAAGATGAGTATATAGTAGGTTTTTAAATTGCTGAATGAACAAAGAATGATATGATAAAGAAACTAGAAACAAAGGAGTCTATGAAATCTATTGGGAAAAGAAACCTCAAAAGCAAACTGAGTATCCTTTTTAGGTGAGCGTTGAAGGGCGAGGAATACAATACGTTGTGGTTAGAAACCATGGCATGTTCTCTTTCTTTGAATTTGCCTATAAGGAAGATCATTTTGCAGTCACATTATTTTTGTTTCAAATCTGTCAGTGAAATTTCTGAAGGAAATAAAACCACCTTTAAATAAAATTTCCAATGTTTTTATACTAATATAATTTTTCTTTAATTTTAGGAAACACTCCTTTACATCTTGCTGTGATGTTAGGAAATAAAGGTTAGTAAATATTTCCTTTCTTATGTTTAACTTCACTCATGTAATTTCAGATTTAGTTAAAATTTTTAAATTTTGTTTTTTGAGTTTTTCAAAATCTACCTGATTATTTTATTGGCTAATTGAGTTAGGACTCAGTATATTAAAATTAATATTTTCTCATTTTCCGAAGTTTAACTTAAGAGTTAGTGGAAATCCTGTACTAATTTTATGCTTTTTGAAACTATGTTTTTTTCTTATTTTATGATTTTATCAAGTAAGTATTTATAATTTCCAACTATTAAGATTTATTAACTATTGTAATCCTTTTAATATTCAAAGAATTTATAAGATTTTTAATAAGGATTGTTTTATATATCTAAACTCAGAAGACTAACCTTTTTTATGTAAGATGGAACTTGTATATTCTTTAATTTAAAAAAACCTTCATCGACAGATGATTTAGAAGATTTACTTAAAAAGAAAAGATTTTATTTATTTATTTGAGAGAGAGAGAAGGAGAGCATGAGTGGTGAGGGGGCAGAGGCAAAGGGAGAGGGAGAAGTAGACCCACTGAGCCGGGAGCCCAGATGCAAGCCTGATCCCAGGATCCTGAGATCATGACCTGAGCATAAGGCAGATGGCTAACTTACTGAACCACCAAGGTGCCCCTAAAAGATTTACTTTTTATGGCTATCCCTAGAAGTAATAAAATCTTCCCAGTGATCCTGGAAAGGGAGGATTTCAGGTAGTGGATCGGCAACATTTTGATGCTGGATTTTTAAATTTTAGATGTGTTTGATAAAAATTTTTAAAAACATATAGTCTTAAATTTTTAAAAAGGGTATTGAAGTTTTGTTAACACTTTTCTTTCTGTTGATCTAGAAGTATCATTCTGGAACATCTGTTATTGTTACACGGTATAACAGATTTGGTGTAAACATTTGATCTGAATGTATGCAGATCCCAGGAGTGTAACCAGAACTTGCTTTGTTGAGAAACAAAATTCTTTTGTTAGTTTTTTTTTTTTCCATTAGTTTGGTTTTTAAGGTTATATGCTTAAGCATGTGATCTACAGACTGATTTAATTTTGATTTTAATTCTATATAAATTGGTGACTCAAATTTTTTTTAGTTCTTTTTAAAAATTTAGTTATACTTTTTTTTTTAATTTTTAATTTTTTTTTTTTTTTTTTTTTTTTTTTT
>NC_081570.1:57756394-57830360 GCF_022355385.1 Mustela nigripes | reverse complement strand
TGGAGAGGCAGGCAGAGAGAGAGAGAGAGGGAAGCAGGCTCTCTGCTGAGCAGAGAGTCCGATGCGGGACTCGATCCCAGGACTCTGAGATCATGACCTGAGCCGAAGGCAGCGGCTTAACCCACTGAGCCACCCAGGCGCCCCTTAATTTTTAATTTTTTATAAACATGTATTTTTATCCCCAGGGGTACAGGTCTGTGAATCAGCACTCACCAAAGCACATACCCTCCCCAGTGTCCATAACCCCACCCCCCCTTCTCCCAACCCCCCTCCCCCCAGCAACCCTCAGTTTGTTTTGTAAGATTAAGAGTCACTTATGGTTTGTCTAGTTATACTTTTTTTTATACCTTCTTGCAAGGAACACTCACTGAGTAACTTCTAAGTAAACAGAGATTTATTAAGTGGCTACATATTATAGAAACTCAAGAAATGAGGACTGATTATATCTCAGGAAGAGAAATGACCAGGACTATATGAGGAATCAGGCTTCCCGCCCCTGCCACATCTCTATGTACCTGCTTACCTACTATATGTCTATCTCCTATGGTGTGTCTGCTTTTTTTTATATATGTGTAAATTACATTTATTATATATAACGCTAAGAGGAAGACAAAGCAAATGTGATAAAATGTTAACAACTGTTGAAACTCAGTATGGAGTATTTGAGTGTTTATTGTGATCATCTTTCTATTTTTCTTTTTATTTGAAATTTTTTATAATAAGAGTATTGAAAGAAAAACAGAAATGGCATTGTTGGGGCGCATGGGTGGCTTAGTGAGTTAAGCCTCTGCTTTTGGCTTGGGTCATGATTTCAGGGTCCTGGGATCGAGCCCCGCATCGGGCTTTCTGCTCAGCAGGAAGCCTGCTTCCCCCTCTCTCTCTGCCTGCCTCTCTGCCTACTTGTGATCTCTGTCAAATAAATAAATAAAACCTTAAAAAAAAAAAAAGAAATGGCATTGTTATGTTTTATCATAGGTTTACTTTAGCCTGTCTAAATCATATTTCATAGAACATTAGTTTTATGGCATACTGATAAATATTTAGAGGAAAATAGTAATTTCAGGTCAAATCAATTTGGAAAATAGTGGGTTAATAATGTATTAGGCAGTTTTTTTTATTGTGGACTTTCTTAGAACTTTAATATGCTAATATGCATTGTGACCTTCTAAGATGGGACAGGTGGTGGATACATAGTCGTTGTTCCCCAAAGTTATTTGATTTTTTTTTCCCACATGTATCTTGAGAGACTAGAATTCTGTGGAATGTATTTTTGCAGAACACTTAGTTAGATGATTCAGGATCTGAAAATAATATTCACTTTTTCTGAGTCCTTTTCATCTAGAGTAGGTACTATAGATAATATGCTGATCCATTTACATTTTCTTTAGTTGCATATACTTTTTTGTTTTTTTCTTTATGGCGTTTAATAGATTTGCTTAAACAGGAGCAATACTGAAATGTGCAGTGGAAGATAAAACATCTACCTTATTAATTCTATAAATTAATTTTGCATTGTACCACTCTTCAGTCTATGGCAACCCATTCTCTTTTATCTTCTTCCTTAGAGATAAATATGCTATACCTTTACTGATATCATTGTTGAAGAAAAACTTGCTATTTGTATGCTTGTTTGTAAACACAGTAAAAGGACAAATAGTATTTGTTGATTGACTTAAAGAGGGATATCCTACGACTTTTGCAGTATTACCTATTTTTCAACATTAAAGTCTGATTTTTTTCCTGAATTTCTGGGTCTGTTGACCATGTTGGCCTTCTAGTCTGGGAAGTTGTTGAATTATGGATTTGAGTTGAAGTGGAAAGAGCATTATACCTAAAGAAGATTTCAGGAATCTTTAGAAGATGAAATAGAAAAGTAATCTTTATTTCTTTATTTCTTATCCTTTTGGTTGGACATCAAAGAAAGGTTCATCAAACCAGTTGCTGCACCTTTTAGTATTTGTGCTGCCGAAGCGAGCACAGTGCTGCACCTTTTAATTCATTCTTCCGGATCTGCAGTTTTTAACCTTTTTTCCCTAAGATAACTCTAGAGTTAATATGATTTCTTACTCTCATTAGAGTCTTTCTCTGGATGTTCTTCTTTCTTTGCATTGTCCTATTTATCCTATTCTCTCTCTTTATATTTTATTATCTTTATTGCTCTTGCTTCTTTGTATGTGATTTCTGTTCTTCATAACTTCATTTTATTCAGTTTCCTCAGGTCCTAACTTCTTTGTGGCTCATTTATGCATTTTTTTAAGCCTTAGTGCCTTGTTGTTAACTATCTTGTTTTTTTATTACTCACTGTTAAAATTACTGGGCAAGGGATTTGATTAATCCTGCCTTTTATTTTTTTAATGTATCAGAATATGTTATAGGTGACTGGAATATTTATGATTATCTGACTTTTTTAAGTTACTCATTTCTACATTGGTTGAATTGTGATGGGTAGCCATTCAGGCTTTATGGCATATTAGAAAACATAGCTGACGTGTCTAGCATATGTATAAGTCATACCTTATGCCTTAGTTTATATAACTGGAATATTGCTTTAAATTGTCCATCTTTTTAATAATTTTAAATTAAAAATTTTAAATGGTTTTAGGCTATTAATATATACATACCAAAACAATAGAAATAAAACAGCACAAAGATATAGAAAAGTATCATCTCTTCTACTTTTTTCCCTGATGTAATTAACATTAATAGCCTAGTGGTATCCTTGTACCCCTTTCTCCTTACTTATATCACATAGGGGCTTAGTTTTTTTTTACTGAAGTTGAATCACCATACACAGTACTTTGCGATATTTTTTTTTCATGCAGAAGTTTATCATGAAATAGTTCTGTAAGTCTGTAGATACCTATCCACGTTTATGTTGCCCTAACTTCGTTATATGCACACACATCTATAGCTACTCACATAAAACCCCGTGATCCTAGGTTTCTTGGAGAATCCATTTTATTTATTTAAAAATATTCTTTTTAGCTGGGCTGTCATCCTTTTTCCTTGTTAACCTCCTTCTTTTTCTTTTTCAAAAATTCCAATTAGTTAACATACAGTGTAATACTAGCTTTAGTTGTAGAATTTAGCGATATGATCACTTACATACAATACCCAGTACTCATTGCAAGTGTCCTCCTTAATACCCACCACCATTTAAACCATCCCATTGCCCACTTCCCTTCCAGTAACCATCAGTTTGTTCTCTGTAGTTGAGAGTCTATTACCTGCTTTGCCTCACTGTCCCACCCCATGCCCCAAGTTCATCTGTTTCCTTCTTAAATTCCACATGAGTGAAGTCATATGGTACTTGTCTTTCTCTGACTTATTTCACTGAGCATAATATGCTCTAGCTCCATCTACATCATTGCAAAATGGCAAGATTTCATTCTTTCTGATGACTGAGTAATATTCCTCTGTGTGTGTGTCTGTGTGTGTGTAGCACACCTCTACTTTATCCATTTATTGCCCAGTGCGCGTTTGGGGTCTTTCCATAATTTGGCGCGTGTACTCCTTCAGGGTGCATATACTCCTTCAAATCAGTGTTTTTGTTTCCTTTGGGTAAATACCTAGTGGTTCAATTACTGGATCATAGAGTAATTCTGTTTTTAACTGTCTGAGGAAACTCCATACAGTTTCCTATTGTTTTTTTCCTGTGTTGTTAATTTTAGCCACTCTGACAGGTCCACTCTGACATCTTATTATAGTTTTGAGTTGTATCTCCCTGATGTTGAGTGATATTGAGCATCTTTTCCTCTGTCTTTTGGCCATCTGGATGTCTTCTTTGAGAAAATGTCCATTCATGTCTTCTGCCCATTTTTTAACTGTATTATTTTTTTGGATGTCAAGTTTTATATGTTTTTTATATACTTTGGATACCAACCCTTTATCAGAAACGTCATTTGCAAATATATTCTCCCAGTCCATATAGGTTATCTTTTAGTTCTGTTGGTGGTTTCCTTTGCTTTGCAGAAGCTTTTCATTTTGATCAAGTTAGCAGTTCATTTTTACTTTTGTTTTCCTTGCCTCAGGAGACCTATCTAGAAAGAAGTCACCAGCTGATGTCCAGGGGATTGCTACCTGTGTAGGATTTTGTTGGTTTCAGGTCTCACAGTTAGGTCTTTCATGCATTTTGAATTTTTTTTTTTTTAATACGGTGGAAGAAGTTGGTCCAATTTCATTGTATATTGCTGTCCAGTTTTCCCAACGCCATTTGTTGAAGAGACTGTCTTTTTTCATTGGATATTCTTTCCTGCTTTGTTGAAGATTAGTTGACCAGATAGTTGCGGGTCTATTTCTGGGTTTTGGATTCTGTTCCATTGATCTATGTGTCTGTTTTTGTGCCAGTACCATACTGTTTTGATCACTGCAGCTTGGTAATATAACTTGAGGTCTGGAATTGTGAAGCCTTCAGCTTCGCTATTCTTTCTCAGTGTTGTTTTGACTATTTGGGGCCCTTTGTGGTTCCATACAGATTTTAGGATCGTTTGTTCTAGCTCTGTGAAAATTGCTGTTGGTATTTTGATAGGCATTGCATTAAATGTGTAGATGGCTTTGGGTGGTATAGACATTTTAACAATATATGTTCTTCCTATCCATGAAGATGGAATGTCTTTCTGTTTCTTTGTGTTATCTTCAGTTTCTTTCCTCAGTGTATTATAGTTTTTAAAGTAGAGGTCTTTGACCTCTTTGGTTGGATTTATTCCTAGCTGTTTTTCGGTGCAATTGTAAATGGGATTGATTGGTTCCTTGATTTCTCTTTGTGCTGCTTCATTATTGGTGTATAGAAATGCAGCAGTTTTCTGTACATTGAGTTTGTATCCTGAGACTACTTAAAGCCTGTATCAGTTCTAGCAATTTTTGGGTGGAGTCTTTTGAGTTTTCTATGTAGAGTATCATGTCTGCTGCCAATATGGAAAGTTTGACTTCTTTCTTGCTGATTTTGGATGCCTTTTATTCTTTTTTGTGGTCTGATTGCTGAGGTGAAGGCTTCCAGTACTATGTTAAATAACTGGGGAAATTGGACATCCCTGTCTTGTTCTTGACGGTGGAGGGAAAGCTCTCAGTTTTTTCCCATTGAGAATATTAACTATGGTTTTTTCATATATGATCTTTATAGTTTTTATTATTATGGACTTGTTATCTCTAAACCCACTTTATTGAGGGTTTTTATCATGAATGGATGTTATACTTTGTCGAATGATTTTTCTGCATCTATTGAGAGGATCATATGGTTCTTATCCTTTCTTTATTAATCTAGTGTATCACATTGATTGAGTCATTGTTGCAAACCACGAGTAAATCCCACCTAATTATGGTGAATGATTTTTTTAATGTATTTTTGAATTCAGTTTGCTAGTATTGTACTGAGAATTTTTGCATCCATGTTCATCAGGGATATTGACCTGTAGTTCTCTTTTTTAAATGAAGTCTTTATCTGGTTTTAGAATTGGGATTATGCTGGACTCATAGAATAAGTTTGAAAGTTTTCCTTCTGTTTCTATTTTTTGGAATAGATTGAGAAGAATTGGTATTAACTCTTCTTTGAATGTTCAGTAGAACTCCCCTGGGAAGCCATCTGGTCCTGGACTTTGTTGGGAGACTTTTGATTACTGATTCAATTTCTTCACTGGTTAATGGTCCATTCAAATTTTCTGTTTCTTATTGCTTGAATTTTAGTAGTTCATATGTTTCTAGGAATTTATTTCTTCCAGAATGATTTTTTTGACATATAATTTTTCATCATATTCTGTTATAATTGCTTGTATTTCTGTGGCATTGGTTGTTATTTCTCACTTCTTATTTTCTTATTTCTTATTGCTTATAAATTTATTTATTTGGGTCCTTTCTCTTTTCTTTTTAATATGGCTGGCTAGGTGTTTATCAATTTTATTAATTTTTTCAGAGAACCAGGTCCTGGTTTCATTGATCTGGTCTACTTTTTTTTGTTTGTTTGTTTTTAGTTTCTGTATCATTTTCCCACTCAAATCTTTATTATTCCCCTTCCTCTGCTGGCTCTAGGCTTTGCTTTGTTTGTTGTTCTTTTTCTAGCTCTCTGAGGTATAAAGTTAGGTTGTTTATTTGAGATTTTTCTTGCCTCTTGAGTTAGGCCTGTATTGCTATATACTTTCCTCTTATGGCTGCTTTTGCTTTTACCCAAATGTTTTGAATCATTGTGCTTTCATTTTTATTTGTTCCCTTGTATTTTTTTTTTTTTAAATTTCTCCTTTAATTTTCTGGTTGACCCATTCAGTCTGTAGTAGCACTTTCCATGTATTTGTGGACTTCCCAAGTTTTTACTTGTGGTTGACTTGAAGTTTGATAGTGTTTTGGCCAGAAAAGATGCATGGTATGATCTCAACCTTTTCTTTTTTCTTTTTTTGTTTTTAATAATTAAAAAAAATTTTTAATAAACATATAATGTATTATTAGCCCCAGGGGTATAGGTCTGTGCATCACCAGGTTACAGCACTCACCATAGCACATACCCTCCCCAATGTCCATAACCTCACCACCCTCTCCCTACACCCCTCCCTCTGGCCACAGTTTGTTTTGGGACATTAAGAGTCTCTTATGGTTTGTCTCCCTCCCGATCCCATCTTGTTTCATTTATTCTTTTCCTACCCCCAACAAACCCCCCATGTTGCATCTCCACTTCCTCATATCAGGGGGATCATATGATAGTTGTCTTTCTCCAATTGACTTATTTTGCTAAGCATAATACCCTCTAGTTTCATCCACGTTGTCACAAATGTCAAGATTTCATTTTTTGATGGCTGCATAGTATTCCATTGTATATATACACCACATCTTCTTTATCCATTCAAAGAGTCCCCTTTAGTATTTTTTGCAGGGCAAAAAAGTCCTTTAGCTTTTCACAAAGTCCTCTAGCTTTTATTCATCTGGAGAACTCTTCATTTCTCCTATTCTGAATGGCTGTGACCTTTTCTTGTTTTTTCTTTTGGGATGAATTCCTCCATCTTGGCATTTTGTATAGGTCTCTGTCTTCTCTGTGTTAGAAAATCCTGTTATGCTTCCTGTTCCTGTGAGTAATGGCTTTATGAAGAAGAGGTCATATAATGTCCAGGGTCTGGCACTTGACGAAGTGCCTCTGGTGTGTGCTGCCTGTACTCTGCTGCTTGTTTTCACTGCCCTTTCCCTCAGGTCAGTCCTCTACAGAGGCTCTCTTTGCCTCCAGTGGACAGTGTCTAGACTTGGCCAGAGTGGGATGAGTTTTAACTAGGTGTGCTCTGGTCTGTTTGTTAAATAAAACCTGATGCTATTTGCACTAGAGTTGAAGCTTTGCAGAACTCTGTGGTCAATAAATGTGGTGTGTGTGGGAGTTTGTGCTGGTCTTCCTGGGAGAGGGGTCTGCTCACTGGTCATTGGGCACACTTGCTTGAGAAAAGCAGCACCAGCAGAGCAGATGGGGCAGGAGCTGGTGTAAACATGTTAGGTAGGGAGTGTTGGTGCTGTGCTGTTTTCTGAAGTTGGTTTCTGCTGAGGGACCTGGGAGGGAAATGGCTCCAGCCAACTCCTTTGTCCTGGGAGAGGGGAGTCCATGCCTGTTGCTCTCAGGTAACCTTCCCAGAAACGCAAATAATTTCCGCTCATGTTTCCTAGCCATTTTTGCGATCCCTATTTTCATATTACCTGTGTCCAGTTTGCATGTCTGCCTAGAGCAGCACTATTCAGTTTGGGCTCTATCACAGTCAAGCCTGCTTACTTTTAAGATTTTAAGAGAGCATGCTGACATGAGTGGGGAGAGGGGCAGAAGGGGAGGGAGAGGTAGAGAATCTCAAGCCAAGTTCTCACTGAGTGCAAACCTGATTCAGGCTCAATCCCAGGATCTGGAGATCATAACCTGAGTTGAAGCCAGGAGTTGGATGAGCCATCCAGGTGCTCCCAGGTCTGCTTACTTTTAAAACTTAAGACTTTAGGGACTTTGTTGCTGCCCTGGGCCCGACGCAGGTTTGACCCAGAAGGGCGGTGGTGCCAGTGTTAGAGGTGTGGTATTTGGAGCAAAGCATGCTAAACAGCTAGTTTCCAGTGTCTGGATTAGCCTCTGCACTTACACTGAGAGACAGGGGAATGAAATAGTGCCCGTGGGCTCTTGTCCACAGAGAGACACTGCCATCACAGATGCACTCCAGGAAGAGTAAACGGTCTCCCTCCATGTATCATAGGTGATCCTCAGATTGTGCTATCTTCCCAGGGGTGGCATGCCTGCCTTCTCTCCAGCAGTAGGGCAGTACCCTCAGGTCTTTATGCCAGCGAAGGCCGGGACTTCTAAAACTCCAGTCTTTGAGTCCTGCTGGTTGCAAAACCTCATGAGAATCAGCCCCTCTCATTTTCCCAGCCAATGGCTTTGGGGAAGTGTTCTTCTTGTGCTTATCCCTGTGTGCTCCACTCTCTCACATTTCTCCATAACCAGGGCTATTTCCCCTCCCCAGCACCCACAATCCTTTTCTCTCTCAAACCACTTCTCTGCACTTCCCACCTTCCTTGTTGTGGCC
The DNA here is from genome assembly GCF_022355385.1 of Mustela nigripes. NCBI lineage: Eukaryota > Metazoa > Chordata > Mammalia > Carnivora > Mustelidae > Mustela > Mustela nigripes. The sequence goes on along the minus strand of NC_081570.1, from coordinate 57,821,844 downwards.
TTTTCTCTCCATTTAGTTGTGCAGTTTGTTCTATCAATCCTCAGGTCGAGTTCTTGGGTATTCAGAATGATTTCATGATCACAATGAACATTTTAATACTCTACCTAGGTTCAGTAGTTATTAACATTTTATCATATTTGCTTTGTTTCTCTCTTAGTGTTACATATATTATTTTCACTGTATCATTTGAAAGTTAGATGTAGACATCATGACATTTTACCACCAAGTACCTTAGCATGCATCTCTAAGAATAAGGACATTCTCTTTCATAACCACAGTATCACTATCACACTTTTTTAAAAAAAAAAGATTTTACTTATTTATTTGACAGAGCACAAGCAGGGGGAGAGGAAGGCAGAGGGAGAGGGAGAAACAGGCTCCGTGCTAAGCAGGAGGCAACATGGGCTCGATCTAGGACCCTGGACCCTGACCTGAACTGAAGGCAGATGTTTAGCCACCTGAGCTACCCAGGCACCCCTATCATTATCACACTTACGAAAATTAATAATATTGTTATAATCTCTAATATAGAATCCATATTTAAATTTTTCCAGTTGTTCCAAAAATTTCTTTTATATATACTTTATATTGAATCAATATACTCATTTGCATTTGGTTGTTATGTCACTTTATTTTAATCTAGAAAAGTTTACCTGCTTTTTCTTCTTCCTTTGTACTTCACTTTTTGAATAGAATTTATAGAATATTTCCCATCTCAGATTTGCCTAATTATTTTCTCATAATGTAATTTAACTTGTTCCTTATCTTGTATCTTTTCTGCAAATTCAAAATTAGTAAGACTTGATTTGATTCAAGTTAAATATTTCTGGAAAGAGTACTGCGTAGGTGATGTTAGGAACTTGATATTATGTCACATTAGAAACACATAATGTCAAGTTATGCCACCATTAATGCCGTTATGTTTGGTCACTTATTTAAGCTGATGATCTCCAGATGCCTTCACTGGAAAGGAACATTTTTCTCTTTGTAATTAATAGGTGATCTTGGGATAATATTTTGATATCATGTGAATATCCTCTTTTCCGGCACCATAGCATTTTACATAATGGCTTTAGCATTCATTGAGGACATTTGCCAAAGTCAGTTATTACTTTGGTGATGTAATATACTAATTTTCAAATTCTGCCATTTCTTCTACATTTATTAGCTGGCATTTTTCTGAAATTGATTGTCTTTAGTTTAATGTGTTATAACTAATCATTACTCTTTTTGATGCTCTGTTTCCCAAATTTGGCCAGTAGCTGACCATTTGGCCTTGTTCCTTTGTCCTTTTGATATGACACTATTCTTTTTTTTTTTTTTTTTAGATTTTTATTTATTTGTTTATTTGACAAAGAGAGAGAGAGATCACAAGTAGGCAGAGAAGCAGGCAGAGAGAGAGGTGGAAGTAGACTCCCTGCTGAGCAGAGAGCCCGATGTGGGGCTCCATCCCAGGACCCTGGGATCATGACCTGAGCCAAAGGCAGAGGCTTTAACCAAACACCTAGCTACCCAGGCTCCCCAATATGACACTATTCTTAAAAAATGGCTGTATATTACTCCAGTGGTATAGATGCATCCTGTTAGTCAGTCATTCCCCCATGGTGGATATTCATTTAGTTTCCCATATATTTGCGATTATAAACTGCTACAATATATATTTTTGTACATATATTCTCTCCTCTTTTTGGAGGGAGGGAGAGGGAGTAAAGGGAGGGGGAGGGGCAGAGGTAGAGGGAATCTTAAACAGACAACACCAGCACAGAGCCTGATTGTGGGGCTTAATCTCGGGAAATCAAGAGTCGGACGATTACTTACAGAGCCACCCAGGAACCTCTCTTATACCTATATTCTTATATACTGCTGTAGACTTTCTTAAGCACATTTGTGAAATTTCTATGTTTATATTACTTTATTCTAATAAAACTTAGTTTAGTTATTCCTAGTTCTGTGTGCTGGTATAGTTACTCCTCCCAGAACTAAGAATCACATTCTTCTTCCACCTGTGTTCAACTACATGATACTGTCATAAGACCCTTATTTCCTTCAAAACACTTATCATTATCTGACTTTTTTTTTTTTTAACTTACTAGTTTGCTTATTTTCTTCTAACAAAGGATGTAAGCTCTCTGATAGCAAGACCTTATCTTCTCACTGCTTATATGGAGGACTTTAAATGGCATGAAATAGGCACTTGGTAAATATTTGCTGAATGATTAATTGAATGAATGAACGAACCATTCCTTTAGGAAATTTGGAATGGATAGCCATCCTAAATTTCCCATGAGTCTCGGTTTTGAACGTTTTGCTTATTAATATACTTTTTATTTCTAATTTTTAAGAAGGGTATCCGCACCCTATATGAGGGTCTATACCTTAGACTTCTTTTGGTTACTAGACTGTCCAGGTTTGTCCTTGGAATCATAAACAGATTTTTTCCTCTTTTGGGTGTTTTCCTGAAGTAAAAGAATTGTAACATTTGAAAATTAAGGGTTTATGGAGGCATTACCTTTTTGAAAGCACTTTTTTTCTTTTTCAATTTTTTCTTTTTAAAGATTTTATTTATTTATTTGACAGAGAGAGACATAGCGAGAGAGGGAATGCAAGCAGAGGGAGTGGGAGAGGGAGAAGTAGGCTTTTTGCTGAGCAGGGAGCCGGATGTGGGGCTCCATCCCAGGACCCTGGGATTATGACCTGAGCCAAAGGCAGATGCTTAACTACTGAGCCACCCAGGCTCCCCACTTTTTTTTTTTTTTCTGAAATAAATTAGGAACTTTCCACTTAACATTACATATATACAAATCCTCTTTTGAGTTTTATTAGTAGAATTTTGATGTAAATTACTCTTGGGGATCCTGGGTTATCTTTTAGACTATGGAAATATTCTCAAAATAGTACTTCTTTGGAGAGATACAATCTATTTTTAAGTAATGGAATGGATATTTCTTGAATCTGAGGATCTGAAATAACCTTGTTTAGATATATAGGACTTTTAAAAATTATTTTATTATTTTTATCTCTATACTATAGATCTATTTGTATTACATTGGTTTCTTAAATTTCTAAATGATTTTTGTATTTAGGGATTCTAAAAATAACACGATGTTTGATATTATTACCACTTCATGTTTCAGAATGTGCCCATTTACTTTTGGCTCACAATGCTCCAGTAAAGGTGAAAAATGCTCAGGGATGGAGCCCTCTGGCGGAAGCCATCAGCTATGGAGATAGACAGATGAGTAAGCAATACAAATTACTTGTTTTTGCTATAAAAATATATTTTGCTATCTAAAAATATGAAGTGATGCATTTGATATAATTTTCATTTAGTGTAACTTTCCATAGTATGAAATGTTTGTAGTTATTTATAAACTTATATGTGAATTATTCATGATTTAGGAACTTGGATATTAGATAGTACATAAAAAGAATTGAGGAGTCATGTTTGAAAGTATATTATTTATAAATTTTTTCTTTTACACTATTCTACTCACTGATAGGCTTCCACTGTTTTATTTATTCAATATGAAGTATTTTTAAAAGCACTGAACTCTGATTGTCCTTTCTGGCAGCTAATTATATGCAACATTAATTGGAACTGAAAATAATCAGTGTGTTATAACAGTTATCTTTTTACTTTAATTGGTGGGAATAGGCTTGGCTGAAAGTGAGAAGAAAGTCTCTTTGTTTTGGTCTTTGAGAATTAAAAAAAAAGTCACATGTTTTTTCACAGTATACAAAGTGTTCAGTTACTCTACCTTCCCTCCTCCTATTCCAAATTTTTTTTTTCAACTTCATATACAGGTTTTATTTTTGTTAAGCACATCTCAAATAGTTTTTATAAAAATGAATTTATTTTTATAAAAATAAATCTGGATGAATAAGAATATTATATTTCTGGAAATATCTTTTTATACTTTGAGGTTGAAAATAATGAAATCTCGACTTGTGGAAGGAACAATAAAATTTTGGGCAGTTTTGTTAAATAAGTGCATTAAGATTGAACGTTCTTAGGATGTTATGTGGATTTAGTTCTATTTGATACTTCATTTTGGGCTCTTATGTCTTAACTTCATATGTAATCCACATACTACATCTTTGTGGGGCTTCTTTGGCAGCTTTTAATGGTGACATTACATTTGGGCTTAGGATTTAACGAGATAAAATTGTGATGATTTAACAATTATATGAATATATATATATATATATTTGTTGTTATTCATTGACAGTTGTCCTTTTTGGACAAAATCAAGAGACTCTTTTGAGAGTAAGAAACCATAGTAATCCTAGAATTATGTCAGGGAAAGGACAAAAACATGTACAGATAAAACAAACTGAGAATAAACTAGAAGTTGCAGCAACCAGTCTGAAGGAACTTTCTTTGATATTTCTAACCCATTAGTAGAATGGAGAGGAAACCAGATGGACTCCTGGGTTTCTGACTTAAATTGAGACTTATGTGGCTTTCACATAACTTTTATTTAGAGTCAGTGAATATTTTTTGAATTCTTAATACAAAGCATGTATGTATAGTAAGATGTAGAAAATGAAGACATGGTCTCTGCTCTTTAGGAGCTTAATCTATTGGGAAGGTCAAGAAACCGTTTTCTTGAAAAATCAGTTACTAGATTTTAATATAAAATATTGAGGCCCATAGTAGTTAAGATCTGCTTTTAAAGTGATTTTTTTTAACTATAGAGTGATGTCTTAGATATATATTCTGAATAGTATTCCTTTGCCAGTCACTGTATCATTATATATCCATAATTAGTCAGTGCTTTTTAAGTTATTTCCCATCATATGAAATGGAAATATTTAACAGCTAACTTAAAGAATAGGAAATTTAACAACTTTTAAGCTACATATTTAGAAATATATGGATGTATTTATAATGGTATTAAATGGGTCTATACTTTGAAATTGTTTTAAAAATTATGACTTAAATTTTTGATTATTTAGCTTGTGTTACATTAAAATTTTCTAGGCATAGAAAATTACATTATTTTTTAAAAATTAGAGATAATCTTAATATAATTTTTACTGAATTATTATCTAATTAGCAAAATATAATCTGATACTGTAAATTATTAGCAAGCACTGTGACCTATTTCTTTTTTGGTCTGATTTCTGCTGATGTTTTTGTGCTGTAGAATGAAATCATACTGTATTTTTTGGAGACTATTTAAAATTATTTCACTTAGGGAGGACACCTGGTTGGCTTAATCAGAAACGCAGGTAACTCTTGATCTCAGGGTCGTGAGTTTGATTGCCCCAAGTTGTCTGTAGAACTTACTAAAAAATGAACTTTAAAAAAATAGAATTATTTCACTTTAGAGTTAATAAAATTTCAAAATTATGTTGCTTTTCTGCCTTATGATGCGTGGTGAACAGTAATCAGCATAGATCAGTATCGGAGAGCTATCAGTCTTGGATTTAATTAATTTGATGTTAGATTTGTTGAGTTTGAGGTATCTATGATATGTCCACAGAACTGTCTAAATAAGAAGTGGGAAATAATTATTCTGGAGCATAGAAGGAAGTGGAGAGCAGAAAATACAGATTTAAGTAATTCTTGGAGCAGGAGGGCATAGTTCCAAAGGTTTTAGGCACACCCAACTGAGTATTTTAAAAGTACTTTGTGTGGGAAAAGAAAGAGAAAGTTAATTAAGTTGTGGTTTATTGGAGTTCTTTGAGTCTTTGTATGAATTCTAATACCATCCAAATCCTCTAAAGCTAATTTTGTCTTTATTATCAGTCATCGTCAATGTGATTCTTACAATATGGAAGTACAAATCCTGATCCCACAAAAACATACTGCTAATTTTGTATAATTGCATTCTGAATGTTTGTTTCCATTTTCATGAGAAGGTTTGAGTTGACGTTATTTTTTAATGTAATGTAAATCTCTTTATCACTATCTTTTTAATAATGTTTGGCCATTTTAATGTAACTGTTATTTACTACATGTGTTCAGTCAGTTTCAATATATTTACCTGGTGAAAAATATATAACTTCTGCTTTTTATTAAGATTTCTTTTCTATATAGGAGTTGAATTCTTTCTTTTCCTTACATTCACAGAGGTTTGTTTGAATTTGAAGGCAAATTGCCTTCCTTAAAGGCAAGGAAGATTTATTAAAATACTTGAGTTTATTATAAATTATAAAATTTTAATTAATTATAACATTTTAATTAATCATAAAAAGAATTCTACTACATTTGGCTAATAAAGCTTTTATATTAAAGTTAAATCAAACAAATATGAGGTTAACCAGATTCATATAAATTTATATCTGGAAGGAACTTTAATGATTATCCTGGTCATTGGTTCTCAGACTATTTGGATTTCACAGGCCAGAAAAAAATTGTATTTGAGGATTGAGGTGGAGTAGGTAACACTTCATTTTAGGGTGTAAAAATTTTTAAAAAAGATAATTTGCTTTCTTGCTGTGATCACCATTTCATTAAAAAAAGACATTTTGAAACCAAAAATAGCAGAAAGAATAATCCTTAAATTGAAAAAAATATTCATTTTAGTGCATATCACTGGGAACTTGAACAGTTGGGCACTGAAATGTAGACTTGTATTTGGAAGCTATTGACCTACATCACAAAGCTAGCTGTAGGACTATATGATGAGATGAGGTCACGCACCTTGGTTTCTAGGGCTTGTCTCAGCCTCTTCTGTTGTTCCAAAAGACCATGAGTAATTTAAATTTGTTGTTTGATTTTTGACTCTTTAAAATACAGTGGGGTTATGGGTAGAAGTGTGGTTCAAGGTAAGAATAGATTGCACCGTTTTTCAGATTTTTCTCTAGTTTTTTTCCTATTTTGGCCATTGTAAACAAAACAAATCTGGTTCAAGCGTTCAGTACTGTCTTCTTCGTTTTTCTATTTTTTTTACCTTTTGCTTCTGTATTCCACATAAGGCTTTAAGTAGTTTATAAGAATGAATATTGTAAAATAGTAAAAATAATAGTATTTTTAAATGTATATGAATATATATATTCAGATATATAGATATATGTGAAAAATATGTCAGGACTAAGAGGAAGTCAGCATGTAGTGATGTACATATTTTCCCCCTGTGCTTATTTTCTATCTTCTTATCTTTTGTTAGGCTTACTTGATTTAAGTCTAATATTTTCCCTTATTTCAGTAAATGTTAGAGACTGATTGATATTTGCTAGTCAATTTTAGACCTTTATTCTAATAGGTAAAAATTATATTTACTTAATTGCAGGCACAGTAGTAAGCAACTTATATTGAGCCTTTACAGAAATTCTGTGTAGATTTCACTTTATTTTTTACTTGGCAAATGAAAGAAAGAAACTGAAATTTAGGGAAATTTAACTTGTCCATTTACATATAGTTAATAATTAGTAAAGCTGGAGTTTGCAGTTAGGCAGTGTGTTTAAATCTCATCTGAACCATTGAGAAAAGACTATGGAGGGCTTCAGATTTTAAGAGATTCATAAGTTTTTTTCACGGATAAAATAGGATTCGTTTTTGTATTTTTTCTACTAGGTGGTGGTCTTTGAGAGTACAACCTCTAGGGAGAAAAGAACAGATACACCCAGTAATAATTACAAATAACTACATTTTTATAAAAGTAATATCCAGTGGGATTTTTGAGATCTGTCTTAGAGATCTTTTAGATCAGTGTTACAACAGGACATTGCATCATCTGACTTAGATTGATATCTTGGCTCACTTAGGTAAATCCTCACTGATAATTAAAAACTAGGAATACTAGTGTGAATATAAGTTCATGTTAAGGTATCTCTTTTCAATTTTCTTGGAGGTTCGTAACAGTTTTATTAAACTTATTGACTTATTTATAATGTCTATATTTATGTCTTTGCATAGTAAGCTAGCGGTGTTTTCTAACATGATAAAAAAGTTTTTTGTATAAATTTTTTTAATTGAGCTGTAATTGGCAATCTAGCATGGTGAAATTTATTTTGAATTAAAAAAAATTTAATTTGAACTTCAGTTACAGCTCTTTTAAGGAAGCTTAAGCAGCAATCCAGGGAAAGTGTTGAAGAAAAACGACCTCGATTATTAAAAGCCCTAAAAGAGGTAAGTTATATCTCTTTGCCGATCTTGTGCTAAAGAGCAAATTATAAGTGTATTTTTAAGCATTTTTAAAATGCAGTCTAATTTCTGGATTATTACAAGTCAAGAAATGGTAAAAGTCCTGTTTGAACTGAGCAATAATGATAAAACAAAATATCCTGATTATAATGGATAAATTTAATCCTATGGAAGCACCATTTACTTTTAACCAGGAAAGGAGATAAAGAATTACTGTTTTCAATGAATTAGATAAGAGGTCTAAGAAAAAAGGAGGTAGTTCATAAGTAATGGCAATAATTTTCCTTTGTCCTTTGGATTGGATGATCCCCTAAGAACTGAAACCACTATCTGCTCCAGGAACAGCATTTTCTTTATATAACAAAACTCTTTTTGTCTATCCTACATTCTGATCTTAAGAGCTGGATGTGCTGGCACAGAAAGGAAGAGAGCTTTGTTTTCTCTTATTTTTGTCTACTGTATGTTTGATGTCTGAAAGAACTGTGAGAGATAGACCTATCGTGTTAACTGTGTCTCCTCTGAAGCATGCTTTTTTGGTTTTATATCTCAAGAGATAAATTTTTTTTTAGAATATTTGATCACAGTAGTTTCCTTAACAGTTATAGGCTTTGCTGTCTAGCTTCTAATTTGTGAAATACAAACTTAACATCTCATATGATGTAATTTCATATTTCAGATTTAGTAAATTTGTATTGCCACTTTATAGAAAAAGTTTCTATTTCAGAGTGTCATTTGCTTAGTCCATTATGAGAGTGCACAAATAGTCATTTTGGAAGCTTATTTTATAAAACATCTAAAAGTTTGGCTATTTTTATAGTTATAGTTATTATTGTTTTGGTTATGCTGATAAATGGACTATTTATTGATACAAATTTTTTATTAATTATTTTTATTAACATATAATGTATTATTTGCCTCAGGGGTACAGGTCTGTGAATCATCAGTCCTGCACACTTCACAGTACTCACCATATCATATATCCTCCCCAATGTCCATTACCCGACCACCCTTTCCACACTTAGCCTCCCCCCAGCATCCCTCAGTTTGTACTGTAAGATTAAAAGTCTTTTATGGTTTGTCTTTCTCCCAATCCCATCTTGTTTCATTTTTTCCTTCCCTACTCCCCAAAGCCCCCACTCTGCCTCTCAAATTCTTCATATCAGGGAGATAATATGATAATTGTCTTTCTCTGATTGACTTGTTTTGCTCAGCAATTGACTTGTTTCTTTGCATATAGCAAGATTCATTTCTTTTGATGGCTGCAAAGTATTCTATTGTGTGTGTGTGTGTGTGTGTGTGTATCTCAATCACATCTTTATCCATTCATCTGTTGATGGACATCTAGGTTCTTTCCATAGTTTGGCTGTTGTGGACATTGCTGCTATAAACATTCAGGTGCAGGTGCCCCTACGGATCACTATGATTGTATCTTTAGGGTAAATACCCAGTAGTGCAATTGCTGGGTCATAGGGTAGCTCTATTTTCAACTTTTTGAGGAAACTCCATGTTATTTTCCAGAGCGGCTGCAGCAGCTTGCATTCCCACCAACAGTGTAGGAGGGTTCCCCTTTCTCCGCATCCTCGCCAGCATCTGTCATTTCCTGACTTGTTAATTTTAGCCATTCTGACTGGTGTGAGGTGTTTTCTCATTGTGGTTTTGGTTTGGATTTTCCTGATGCCGAGTGATGTGGAGCATTTTTTCATGTGTCTGTTGGCCATTTGGATGTCTTCTTTGCAGAAATGTCAGTTCATGTCCTCTGCCCATTTCTTGATTAGATTATCTGTTCTTTGGGTGTTGAGTTTGCTAAGCTCTTTATAGATTTTGGATACTAGCCCTTTATCTGATATGTCATTTGTAAATATCTTCTCCCATTCTGTCAGTTGTCTTTTGGTTTTGTTGACTGTTTCCTTTGCTGTGCCAAAGCTTTCGATCTTGATAAAATCGCAATAGTTCATTTTGCCCTTGCTTCCCTTGCCTTTGGCGATGTTCCTAGGAAGAAGTTGCTGCGGCTGAGGTTGAAGCGGTTGCTGCCTGTGTTCTTCTCAAGGATTTTGATGGATTCCTGTCTCACATTGAGGTCTTTCATCCATGTGGAGTTATTTTTTGTGTTCTGTAAGGAAATGGCCCAATTTCATTCTTCTGCATGTGGCTGTCCAATTCTCCCAACACCATTTGTTGAAGAGACTGTCTTTTTTCCATTGGACATTCTTTCCTGCTTTGTTGAAGATTAGTTGACCATAGAGTTGAGCGTCTCTTTCTGGGCTCTCTATTCTGTTTCGTTGATCTGAGTGTGTGTTTTTGTGCCAATACCTTACTGTCTTGATGATAACAGCTTTGAAATAGAGCTTGAAGTCTGGAATTGTGATGCCACCAACGTTGGCTTTCTTTTTCAATATTCCTTTGGCTATTTGAGGTCTTTTCTGTTTCCATATAAATTTTAGGATTATTTGTTCCATTTCTTTGAAAAAAAATGGATGGGATTTTGATAGGCATTGCATTAAATGTGTAGATTGCTTTAGGTAGCATAGACATTTTCACAATATTTGTTCTTCCAATCCATAAGCATGGAACATTTTTCCATTTCTTTGTGTCTTCTTTAGTTTCTTTCATGAGTACTCTAGTTTTTTGAGTTCAGGTTCTTTGCCTCTTTGTTTAGGTTTATTCCTAGGTATCTTACGGTTTTGGGTGCAATTGTAAATGGGATTGACTCCTTAATTTCTCTTTCTTCTGTCTTGCTGTTGGAGTAAAGAAATGCAGCTGATTTCTGTGCATTGATTTTATATCCTGACACTTTACTGAATTCCTGTACAAGTTCTAGCAGATTTGGAGTGGAGTCTTTTTTGGGTTTTCCACATGAAGTATCATATCATCTGCAAAGAGTGAGAGTTTGACTTCTTTGCTGATTTGGATGCCTTTAATTTCTTTTTGTTGTTTGATTGCTGAGGTTAGGACTTCTAGAACTATGTTGAATAGTGGTGGTGATAATGGACACCCCTGCTGTGTTCCTGACCTTAGCGGAAAAGCTCTCAGTTTTTCTCCATTGAGAACGATATTTGTGGTGGGTTTTTCATAGATGGCTTTGATGATATTGAGGTATGTGCCCTCTATCCCTATACTTTGAAGAGTTTCGATCAGGAAGGGATTCTGTACTTTGTCAAATGCTTTTTCAGCATCTATTGAGAGTATCATATGGTTCTTGTTCTTTCTTTTATTAATGTATTGTATCACATTGATTGATTTGCGGATGTTGAGCCAACCTTGCAGCCCTGGAATAAATCCCACTTGGTCGTGGTGAATAATGCTTTTAATGTACTATTGGATCTTACTGGCTAGTATTTTGGTGAGAATTTTCACATCTGTGTTCATCAAGGATATTGGTCTGTAATTCTTCTTTTTGGTGGGGTCTTTTTCTGGTTTTGGGATCAAGGTAATGCTGGCCTCATAAAATGAGTTTGGAAGTTTTCCTTCCATTTCTATTTTTTGGAACAGTTTCAGGAAAGTTTCTTCTTTAAATGTTTGGTAGAATTCCCCTGGAAAGCCGTCTGGCCCTGGGTTCTTTTTTTTTTTTTTTTTTTTTTGGCAGATTTTTGATGACTGCTTCAATCTCCTTACTGGTTGTGGTTCTGTTCAGGGTTTCCATTTCTTCCTGGTTCAGTTTTGATAATTTATATGTCTCTAGGAGTGCATCCATTTCTTCCAGATTGTCAACTTTGCTGGCATACAGTTGCTCTAATATGTTCTTATAATTGTTTGTATTTCTTTGGTGTTGGTTGTGATCTCTCCTCTTCCATTCATGATTTTATTAATTTGGGTCCTTTCTCTTTTCTTTTTGATAAGTCTGGCCAGGGGTTTATCGGTCTTACTAATTCTTTCAAAGAACCAACTCCTAGTCTCGTTGATCTGTTCTATTGTTTTTCTGGTCTCTGTTTTATTGATTTCTGTTCTGATCTTTATTATTTCTTTTCTCCTGCTGGGTTTAGGCTTTCTTCGCTGTTCTTTCTCCAGCCCCTTTAATTGTAGGGTTAGGTTGTGTACTTGAGACCTTTCTTGTTTCTGAGAAAGGGTTGTATTGCTATATACTTTCCTCTCAAGACCACCTTTGCTGTGCCCCACAGATTTTGAACAGTTGTGTTTTCATTTTCGTTTGTTTCCATGAATTTTGTCAATTTTTCTTTAATTTCCTGGTTGACCCATTCATTCCTTAGTAGGATGCTCTTTAACTTCCATGTATTTGAGTTCATATCCACTTTTCTCTTGTGATTGAGTTCTAGTTTCAAAGCATTGTGGTCTGAAAGTATGCAGAGAATGATCCCAATCTTTTGGTACCAGTGGAGACCTGATTTGTGACCCAGGATGTAATCCATTCTGGAGAATGTTCCATGTGCACCTGAGAAGAATGTGTATTCTGTTGCTTTGGGATGGAATGTTCTAAATATATCTGTGATATCCATCTGGTTCAGTGTGTCCTTTAAAGACTATTCCCTTGTTGATCTTTTGCTTAGAACATCTGTCCATTTCAGTGAGGGAGTGTTAAAGTCCCCTACTATTAATTGTATTACTGTTGATGTGTTTTTTTTGATTTTGTTATTAATTGGTTTATATAGTTGACTGCTCCCATGTTTGGGGCATAGATATTTAAAATTGTTAGATCTTCTTGTTGAGTAGATCCTTTAAGTATGATGTAGTGTCCTTCCTCATCTCTTATTATAGTCTTTGGTTTAAAATCTAGTTTATCTGATATTAGGATTGCCACCCCAGCTTTCTTTTGATGTCCATTAGCATGGTAAATTGTTTTTCACCTCCTCACTTTAAATTTGGAGGTTTCTTTGGGTCTCAAATGAGTTTCTTGTAGACAGCATATTGATGTGTTTTTTGTTGTTGTTTTTGTTTTTTATCCATTCTGATACCCTGTGTCTTTTGACAGGCAGGCAGAGAGACAGGCAGAGAGAGAGAGAGAGAGGGGAAACAGGCTCCCTGCTGAGCGGAGAGCCCGATGTGGGACTCAATCCCAGGACCCTGGGATCATGACCTGAGCTGAAGGCGGAGGCTTTAACCCATTGAGCCACCCAGGCACCCTGTCCTGGAAGCTTTTTATCTCTCCTTCTATTTTCATTGATAGTCTAGCTGGATATAGTATTCTTGGCTGCATATTTTTCTCATTTAGTGCTCTGAATATATCATGCTAGTTCTTTCTGGCCTGCCAGGTCTCTGTGGATAAGTCTGCTGTCAGTCTAATAAACCTACCATTGTATGTTACAGACTTCTTGTCTTGAGCTGCTTTTATGATTTTCTCTTTGTCACTAAGACTTGTATGTTTCACTATTAGATGATGGGGTGTAGACCTATTTTATTAATTTTGAGTAAGGTTTTCTTTGCCTCCTGGATTTTGATGCTTGTTCCCTTTGCTATATTGGGGAAATTCTCTACTATAATTCGTTCCAGTATACCTTTTGCCCTCCTCTCTCTTTCTTCTTCTTCTGGAATCCCAATTATTCTAATGTTGTTTCATCTTAACATATCAATTCTCTCTCAGTTTCTCCCCTCATGGTCCAGTAGTTGCTTGTCTCTCTTTTGCTCAGCTTCTTTATTCTCCATTATGTGTTCTTCTATATCACTAATTCTCTGTTCTGCCTCATTTATCCTAGCAGTAAGAGCCTCCATTTTTGATTGCACCTCATTAATAGCTTTTTAAATTTCAATTTGGCTAGATTTTAGTTCTTTTTCTCCAGAAAGGGTTTCTCTGATATCTTCCATAGCTTTTTTGAGCCCAGCTAGCATCTTGAGAAATGTAGTTCTGAACTCTTGTTCTGACCTATTCCCAAGGTCCGTGTTGATTAGGTCCTTAGCCAGTGATACTGCCTCTTGTTCTCTTCTTTGTGGTGAGTTTTTCCACCTTGTCATTTTATCCAGATAAGGATATATGAATGAGTTTATAAAATGCCAAAAGGGTGGCAAAGACCACAGAAAAATGTATGCTAACCAAACCAGAAGAGAGTCAAAACTGGGGGGAGAAGAAGGGGGGAAAAAAAGAAATAAAAATTTAAAAAATAAATAATAAAATATTTTATACACACACACACACATATTATATGTGTGTGTATATATATATATATATATATATATATATATTAGACTGGTGAATAGAACAGAGCCACTCACTTGATTTTGGGTGTATATTGGTCTCTTAGAAGAACCTATCTCCCAAAATTTTAAAGAAAGAAAAATTTATATATATAGACAAAAATAAGGGTAAACATGATGAAAGGATGGAGTGTGACTGTAAAGATAAAAATTTTAAAAAAGATTCTAAAAAAGGAATTGATAAATTGGTTGGAAAAAAAAAAAGGAGGGAATGTGCTTAGTCTGGAGACTGGAACAAAGCCATGTGCTAGATTAGGGTATATTTTGATCTATTTGAAGAAATTGTATACCAAAATTTTTTAGGAAAAAAAACCCTGTATGTATACAAAAGATAAGGTTAAATACAATGAAGGGATAAAATATGAGTATAACAATGGAAGTTTAAAAAGATTTTTGATTTTTTAGAAAGGTATTGTTATGATAAACTTTAAAATAGTTAAAAGAGGAAAGAGGAGGGGCGCCTGGGTGGCTCAGTGGGTTAAGGCCTCTGCCTTCAGCTCGAGTCGTGGTTCCGGGGTCCTGGGATCGAGCCCTATGTCGACCTCTCTGCTCCGCGGGAAGCCGGCTTTCTCTCCTCTCTCTCTCTGCCTGCCTCTCTGTCTACTTGTGATCTCTGTCTGTCAAATAAATAAATAAAATCTTTAAAAAAAAAGAGGAAAGAAGAAAAGTTAAAAAAAACAGAATAAGAAAAAATAAAATTAAAAAAATTTAACTTTGCAAGACTAAAGTATCATGGGGAAAAATCCATGAATTGTATCCATTGCTTTCCCCTAGCTCTGGAGTTCTACTCTTCTCTTTGATTGGTGAGTTTGGTCTTGGCTGGCTGTTTTTGCTGATCTTTTGTGGGAAGGGCCTCTTGCAGTGATTTTCAAATGTCTTTGCCCTAGGCAGAATTGCACCACCCTTGCCAGGGACTAGGCTAAGTAATCTCGGGTTCGCTCTTGGAGCTTTTGTTTCCTGAATGCTTCCCGTACTTGTTTGGAGGATGGGAATGAAAATGGCAGTCTCCCAGTTTCCCGCCCCATAGGAGCTGAGAGCTGGGGGCCTCACTCCACAGCGAGCCCTCAAAGATAAGCAGTCAGTCACTCCTGACTCCCTGGTTTCTGGCTGCTCTCCGAGCTCATCCGGCCTGTGACCAAGTGTTTCTATCTGTTTGGAGATAGAAACTGTCTCCAAACTCTAGCTGGAGACCCCGTTTGGAGTCTCCAAACCTAGCAGATTACTGCTGCACTGCTCTTCCTGGAGGAGGAAGGTGAGTCTCCCCGGATCTGCTGTTTATGGGGTACCTGCTGGAAGAGCAGTGGTCTGACTGTGCCTTGGATCCCGGTTTAAGGTAACTCTGATCTGAACGCTCATACTTCGGCTCTGTCTCTGTAGTAGGCTTCCCCAACCCGATACCCTACAGCTCTGCCACACTCAGACACCCCCAATTTTTCTGTGACCCCACGGGACCTGAGACCACACTGTCCCTGTGAGGGCTTCACCCCTACTTCACCTCTGGAGCGATGTCCCTCAGTGGAGCAGACTTCTGAAAGTTCTAATTTTGTGCACTGCTTTGCCACTTGCCAGGAGCCAGCCCCTCCCTCTGCGGTCTGTTTTCCCGTTGCTTTGGATTCACTTCTTCGCACATCCTGCCTTTCAGAAAGTGGTGGGTTTTCTGTTCCTAGAGTTGCTGCTCTTCTTTTCTTCTATCTCCTGTTAAGTTTGTAGGTATTCAGAATGGTATGATACCTACCTAGCTTAACTCCTGGGATCTGATGTCATTTCAGTCTGCTTCTTCTCTGCCATCTTGCCTTTCCCAACACTGTTGATACCAATTTAAATGCCTGTCAGTTTCAGATATGTTTCAGTGTGATTAAAATATTCTTGTAAAATGTACAGTTGGTGCATATTTTCCTTTGTAGATAAGTATAATAATGTGTACTGTTGTAATATTTTATTTTGTGATTTAACCATATTTTTTCTTCCAATTCAGAAATTGAAACTACTTTCTGTTCCTGTATAGATCTTTTATGATTATAGATTGAAAAAAATAACAAAATATTCAGTAGATATAAGAGCTGTTAAACTAAGATGCATTCAGTAATTATTTGTATTTTGTTTCTCAGCTAGGTGACTTTTATCTGGAACTTCACTGGGATTTTCAAAGCTGGGGTAAGAGTGCGCTTGTTTTACTGTAAAATATGTGCACATGCAGAAATGCAAGTGCAAAAATAGCTATTCTATAGAAATGTTAGCAGATTTGCCACTTGCCTTAAGGAACAATAAGTATCTTTCATTACATTCAATGTAATGGTAGTAAAGCCCTATAGTAATACTTAATTATCCCAACCTAAATAATAACTTACAAAAATCTTGGGTATGGTGCATAAACAATGAGTTTTGGAACTCTGAAAGAAAATAAAATTAACTTAAAAAAACTTTCAAAAATCTTATTTTTAATAAGATTGAAAGTTGTCTTTTCTTTTAAATAAAATGAAGGTTTAAATATTGTAATAAATATAAGGAATTCTCAAAGGGAAGAGAATAATTATAGGATTATTAAATTACTGAATTTAAGGAAATTGAAATATAGTACTTAGATCCCTGAATGAGAAGAATTCAGTTAACATTACGATTCTGTATATTTTGTCATCTTTCAGTCATTTTTGCCACTTTTATTGTATACTTTATAGCTACTTGTTTAACATACTGTTCGGTTGCTCACTGTTTCAATTATTTATAAGATCTTAATCCCTAGATATTTTGCAGTTATTTAATGATTTATCTTGGCAAGGTAAGTTTCCCTCATCCCCATTTTAAACCTCAGTCCATTTAGGGAGAAAACCTTCATATCTAAATAGGAATTTGATGCTAGTGATCTTTACTAGTTAAGCAACTACTAAATTTGGAGTGTTTTTTGAAGATTTAAAAGCAATGTAATTTGTATGTAGGCTTGGATATAATGATCTTACATATTTTTTTAAAGCATCTCAATTAATTTCTATGATACAAAGGTATTTGAATGCTTAGTGATATTTATCCCCCAAATCATCATCAAACTAATCAGATATTGACAACCATAAAAATCAGTTACCGTTCACGTGAATGCTTTCAAACCTTTTTCAAAATTAATACAGGTGTATGTGTGCATGTATATATACACACAAATGAATACATATTTGTGTATTTATCCTCAGAAATATTTTTTAATGGGATCATTGCCATTATATTGTTACGCCATTTGTCATTTTTACATAATGTATCAGACATATTTCCACATTGGTTCATGAGGAAGTACTTTATTTTAACAAATACATAATAATGTATAGCATGAATGATTAAAATTTTTATAGTGTGTTTTATCTCTAAATGTAAAGTTTTGATTTCTAACATAATCATTTTTTTCCAACATTGTTACAACTCTAGGTTATTAGGTTAGTTTTGGCTCCATCAAAATCACACATGATTTTTTTACACTATAAATCTACCTTGCCTTTATGCTTTCTATAACATTCAGAGTCCTGGTGTTTTAGAACACTGAGAGAAAAAGGGATTTGTAGTAGCTTTGTAAAATAAAAGAACTCCAAGTCAGATTGGTGTAAAACCTGAATACTATTGTTTTTACCCATTTTTTTTTTCCATCTGTAAAAACCCCAGGCCTGCTTGACAATCTTTTTTTTTTTCATTTTTTTAAATTTTATTTATTTATTTGACAGGAGATCACAAGTAGGCAGAGAAGCAGGCAGAGAGATAAGGAAGCAGGCTCCCTGCTGAGCAGAGAGCCCGATGTGGGGCTCAATCCCTGAACCCTGGGATCATGACCCGGGCTGAAGGCAGAGGCTTTAACCCACTGAGTCACCCAGGCACCCCTGCTTGGCAATCTTCTATTGAAGTAGTTCCTTGAGTATATTGGCTCTTTAACTGATTCTCAAGAAATTTTAGTAGTTTAAATTCTAAAATAGTTTATCTAAGAAGTTTATCTTTTAAAATGTTTTAAAAATTTTAAAAGTAACATTTCAGTTATGTGAAGAAACAGAAATGGATGTAAGCGCTGCTGAAATTATACATGTATCTGTAGTTATAAACTTTATAAATATTGCACAATCAAATTTATGACATAACAACTGCGGTATTGAAAGTATGGCTTCTTTGGGAACTTGACTTTGATGCAAAAAAGTCAGCACATCTGTTTTATTGTTGATAAAGGATTTTACTGATTTCTGTCAAAACTACTAGCATCTAAGGGCTGGATATCATGTGTAACTCTAAAAACTAAGCTCACTGGCTATATTTAATTTAGAAACTTTGGATTTAAAAAATGCAGGATAATCCCTATTTTTAGCTTTGATTAATCAGCTTTTTTGTAGAATTTAGGCGTGTTTCTTTGCATTGTCAAAACCCCTAATTTTGTGGTACCTGGCTGGCTTAGTTGGTAGAACATATAGCTCTTGATCTCAGGGTTGTGAGTTCAAGCCCCATGTTTTGGTCATGGAGCCTACTTAAAAAAAAAAAAAAAAAAAAAGAAGAATTTATAAATTCCCTTTGCAAACATAAAATGCTACTTAAATATGACACTTAAAAAAAAACTCTGATATTAAAAAAATAAAAGAGCAACTTAGAAATAAGGGAAAGTTAGGAAATACTGAGATCCAGGATTAGGTTTAATTACAGGTAGTGGAGCATGCCCACCCTTTTTCATACTGTTATATCTAGTGTTTGACTGAAAATTTCTTCAGACTTGGTTAATAGCCAGTAAACTAAACTATTCCAGCTTAGGATTTTAGGTATAGAAAAGCTTTAAATCAGACTCAGAAGTGCTGGCTGCTATCTGATGTGGCAAATCACGTATCTATCCCAAGTGTCTTCATTTTTAAATGAGGTTAATAACTACCACAGATACTGCAAACTTTTATTTTGGTGTGGAAGAAATGAAACTATGTTTTTGAAGGAAGCCCTTTTTATACCTACTGCAAAACATTAAATAATTAATAGCATTGTAATAATCATGACTTCAAATTTAGGTCTGTGTATATAGCACAGTTACAAAGAAAAACTAATGTTTTAGAAGTTTCTTTATTTCATAATCTACAGAGTATCCTTTCTGTATTTGAGACTATTATTTGTGTGTTGTAGATATTGTAGATGGAAAATACTAGGTTTAGAAACTATTCTTAAGATCAAGGTATAAATGACAGGAAAACCTTTTTTTTTTTTTTTTTTAATGTTATGTTAGTCACCATACAGTACCTCATTAGTTTTTGATGTCGTGTTCCATGATTCATTGCATATAACACCTGGTTCTCCATGCAGTCTTTGCCCTCGTTAATACTCATCGGCACAGCAATCAGACAACAGAAAGAAATAAAAGGTATTCAGATTGGCAAAGAAGAAGTTAAACTCTTTATTTTCACAGATGATATGATACTTTATGTGGAAAACCCAAACGATTCCATCCCCAAATTACTAGAACTCATAGAGCAATTCAGTAATGTGGCAGGATACAAAATCAATGCGTAGAAATCAGTTGCTTTCCTATACACTAACAATGTCACTGTAGAAAGAGAAATTAGAAAATCGATTCCGTATACAGTAGCACCAATAGCACCAAAACCCATAAGGTATCTTGGAATAAACCTAACCAAAGAGTACAAGGATCTAGGAACTACAAAACACTCATGAAGGAAATAGAAGAAGATACAGAAAGATGGAAAAACATTGCATGCTCATGGGTTGTAAGAATAAACATTGTTAAAATATCTGTGCCTCCCAGAGCAATCTATACTTTCATTGCCATCCCGATTAAAATACCAAGAGCATTTTTCAAAGTGCTGGAACAAACAATCCTAAAATTTGTATGGAACCAGAAAAGACCCTGAATCAAAAGGAAGTGTTGAAAAGGAAAAACAAATCCAAAATTAAAATGTAGAGATTCTTCTTTTTTCAGTTCAGTGAATTATGCTACCTTTGGAGTGCTATGTTAAACTCTCAGATTATGCTGAGATAGCTTAAGATAAAGAGACCTCAATTGTTCAGTTTATTTGAGGGAGGAAAAAAGTCATCACAGAATTGGGAAAATGCAAATTGCTCCATTTTTGGAATGTATTAAAAGCTAGCAGGAATCTTTTTTTTTTTTTTGTCTATGATGTTCCTTTTCCCCTTTTTATTAGCTTTTGCTTCTCAATTCCTCAATTTATTTTGTCTCTATTTGTCTGTTCCTGTGTTTCTGATTTTTGATAAATAAGTATTGATACATAATTCTAAATTTTGTTTTGTTACCATAGGTTACCATACTACTTCAAAAGATGCAATAAATTAAGTTAAATTCACAAATTAGGATACTATCTTTAATTATCTTTTTCACGCTTTACTAAACACTTAAGGACAGAAAAACTGGATCTTGATTAAGGAGCATTAAAGAAGAGCTTTGATCATTTATTTAAGATAAATGCTATTATTGCTATTCTCAACTTCTGTTGTTTCATATGAGGAAAGATTTTTATCATAATGGTTACTGAGTCATCAAAAAGAAGGAAACCTTGGCATTTGCAATGACATGAATGGAACTGCTAGAGGGTATTGTGCTAAGCGAAACTAGTCAGTTAGAGAAAGACACATACCATATGATTTCACTCATATACGGAATTTAAGAAACAAAACATAGGGGAAGGGAAGGAAAAATAAGATAATAATTGAGAGGGAGACACTGAACTCAAGGAAATAAATTGAGGGTTGCTAGAAGGGAGTTGGGTATGGGGAAGGGATAATTGGGTGATGGGTATTAAGGAGGGCACTTGATGTAATAAATGCTAGGTGTTATATGCAACTGATAAATGACTAAATTCTACCTCTGAAACTAAAAAAAAAGAAAAGAAAAGAAAAGAAAATGACTTATATTCTCTGACTAGGGTAACTCTTAGTTGATATTCCCTTTGGGCAGTAACTTATTTTTGTATAATGAAATGTCTAGAAAATTATCTTTAATGCTGAAAATCATGAATTATATGACCTCTAAGAATTTAAAAAAGACATTGATATATGTTTTATGTTAATTAGAAAATAATGATGCTTTTTAAAAAGTTAACTAAAAAATTAACCTTTAATTTCTCTGAAAATTTTGTTTCTTTTTAACTGAGGTTGATTTATCATTCATTTTTAAAATGCTGAATTTTGTAAAATATGCATGTAGTATATCTTGTACACACACATTCTTATATACATATGTATATGTGATGTGATCTTGATTTCAAGTATTTTGAACTTCACATTTTAGTTTTTTCTTCTTTTGTATGTGGTAGCTTAGTATAGCCTGTATATAGATTTATTCATCCAAAGAATAACTATTTCCCAAAACGTAGCAGTTAATAAATAATAAAAATATCAGAATATGCTTGTGATATGAATATGAACAATACTGGATGTAGAAATCTGTAGGTAAATGTATGATGCTGTTTTACAGATTTTGAAACTAAGGTGCAGTAAGCTTAAGTAACCAAGATCACATATTTGTAATTCAACCTCAAATTAGACTATTTAGCTCTAAAAATGTCTGTGTTTTAAAATACGCATTGCTTTTCTACTATTTAATGAGGTTGTATTTAAAGGATTAGGAAGGATCCAGGTTCATCAAGTTACCCATTCAGGATGGTTTGGTTGTCACAGGGCACTGTTTCCTCATCTGTAATAATGTCCTTCAATATGAACCCAAGAGTGACACTGTATTGACTCTGCTATTTGTGTGTTTGTGGGTGGGTAGGTGGGCAGAGTGGTGAACTATATAACAATTCCAATTAAATTGTAGATTTTTGAAGTTGCTCAGAATTGCTTTATATATTATTTTTAAGTGGAAAATACTATTTTAAAGGAAATTATTACAATTTTAGTGAACTAATAAAATGTTTAAGTTACTCTTTTTCTAATTAAGAAATTTGTAATGTCTCAAAACTAGGTAGTTATCTTTTATCTTTTCTTTTTAAAAATACAGTGCCTTTACTTTCCCGTATTCTGCCTTCTGATGCATGTAAAATATACAAACAAGGTATCAATATCAGGTAAGGTGATTTGATATTTTTCTGAGTAACAGAAAATTGAGATTTAGAGAAAGGTTTTCTTTCTATATTAATAGGTTACATTTGGATGTAGTATTTAATAACTTAAACATGCTGTAATATATTCACAGTATATTATCTTATTTGAGACATCATACAGAGAAGAAACCAAAGATAAAATCTTGACTAAATCAACTATTCCTATTCAACTGCAGACTATCTAGGAGGCAAATAGAGTGAGGATCATGAATATCTTAAAATGGGAAGATCTAAGGTGGTTATCTCTCTGATCCTGACTTTATAAGGAATAGGGACACACATAAGGAGCACCCAACTCTTGTTCTTTTTTCACAATCCCTCTCATACCCCTCCCTCCTCTGCCTATCCATGCACTATTTGATCATCTGTCCTTCCAGGGAACACTTTAAGGCTAATTTTAATTTTCTTCTTCTTCTTTTTAAAGTTAAGATTGATTTTTGGGTCTGATGGTATTTATTTTACTCATTTTAGTTTTATCATTACTTATATATTAAACTTTATATTAATATAGGTATATTTAGGGGCGCTTGGATGGTTCAGTAGTTAAGCATCTGCCTTCGGCTTGGGTCATGATCCCAGGGTACTGGGATTGAGCCCCACGTTGGGCTCCCTGCTCAGCAGGAAGCCTGCTTTTCCCTTTCCCCCTCCCCTTGCTTGTGTTCCCTCTTTCACTGTGTCTCTGTCAAATAATGAAATAAAATCTTTTAAAAAAATACAGGTCTCTTTATAAATTACATATGTAAGATGTATATAATACTAATGAATATGCCAACTTATATATATATGTGTGTGTGTATTTATAATAAATATATATATATATGTCAGTAATTTTGTAAATCTGTGTCTCTCCATGTCTCCAGAATATTAATTTGGACATGTAAAGGTCTAGAACTGGAAATATCTTGAGACTATCTCATAAAAACTCTTTGTTTTAGTATTATTATTTTTAAGGATTTTATTTATTTATCTGACAGAGAGAGACACAGCAAGAGAGGAAACACAAGCTGGGGGAGTGGGAGAGAGAGAAGGAGTGGAAGGCAGAGCTTAATGCCTGAGTCACCCACGTGCCCCCAAAACTTTTCGTTTTATAGATGAGAAAATTTAGAGAGGTGAAGTGATTTTTATAAGAGCATATTGTGAATTAATGGCTGGGTCAGGACCTTTGACTTCCTATTCGTTATCACCATGTCACAAGGTAGAAATTTTAGAAGGTCAGCTCTGAGATTTATTAAAAGTTATATTAAATTACAGTGAAGAGATAATCTTTAGTTGAAAGTAAGTTCTACGGTAATTGTCCTCAAGCAGTCGAATTTGATTCAGGTGGATATTTCTGGTTTTTGTTTTTAAAAACAACCTCTTCAGATGTTTCTAATTATGGAAGTACTTAGGTACGTTAAATTCATAGTCCGTATAGAAATCTTGCAAAATACAGAAAAATAGAAGAAAAACTAGGAAAGGATTTGATAATGATGTAGATTTATTTCACAGCCTATTAACATTATATTATGATTTTTATCAAAAATTATTCATCATTTTAACAATGTTTAGGTGCTTGCCAAAGGTAGTAGATAATTTGGGAGAACATTATTATTTTCCATATACTACTTTTAAAAAGGTTAGTTTTAGTTCTGAGTCTTAAATGTAGGATAAAAGGAGCTTCTTTTAAAAAATTATTTCACATTTATATATGAATTTTATAAGTAAATGATATGCATATTACATAATAAATAAAGACAATGAAATAATAGTGCCAGAGAATATAGAGTAATAAAGATTAAGAGGAAGCTACTATAATTTATCAAGATGCTCAGTCCTGGGGCTTACAACCAACTGAGGATGAAGGAGATAAGTGATAGGTTCTAAAGCTCTCATTACCAAGTTTACCAAATTAATGGAAAGGCTGGGTTTTAGGATGTATGACAAAGGGTTTTTTTTGCATAGATGAGAGGAACCTAATAAAAAAAAACCATTAAGATTAAATAACTTTCAAATGTAAACATCATGAGATAGTTTTTTTTTTTTAAAACATCACTTCAAATGAAACTGAATTTTAAACTGTGTTCAAAGAAATCTTTAAAGTTTACTTGTGTTTCATGACAACCATGTGATCATTTAAAATATCTTCTCTGGTGTCAAGGAGTGGAAATAGGAAAGTATGAGTAACTTTATTTTTGAGAATATTAGTAAACATTTTCACTGTTAATAATTATGAGGCATTCTGTAACCACTGACTGAAATGATCAGGCCAAACTTTGCCTCTTCTCACACTTTTCCTGTCTCAAGAGAAGGCTCTATATTCTTTTTCATTGTTACTTGGCATTTTTCAAGCTTTTATCTCAAAAAGAATGTTTTCTGGGTTTTTCTTTTAACATTTTCTATTCAGATTTTTGCAGTTATATAATTTTTTTTTCATGGCTAATCACATGGCAAAAATTAAAAATATTTAGACTCAAATGTTTAAAGCAAGGAATAGTTAATACATTAAAATGCCATCATGGTAATTATATCCTTATGAGGCATGTGTAATACAGTAGGCCATCTAGTATGTCAGGGATATTCCAGAAAATGTACTGGGCAGTCTCCTTGTAATTGCAAATGATAAAAATACAAATAAAAATTGGCTATGAGTAATTTTATGTATGGCTACATCTAAGGTTTCAAATGTCACCATGTCTGTCTGTCTTCCTGTTCCTCTCTGTGCATCTCTTCCTTCACTGTTCTTATCTCTACCCCTTCCTTGTATCTCCATTCCTTCCAACCCACTACTGCTTTCATCCAGTTTAGGCAAGAAGGAAATGGAAGCAGGAGATTGTTCTGTTTCATTCCCTCTTTTATGTGGGGTGTGGAGTTCCCTGGTAGAAGTTTGAAGTCCAAATAGACCACTTATATAAAATGATCTTTTCTTTTTTTTTTTTTTTAAGATTTTATTTATTTATTTGACAGACAGAGATCACAAGTAGGCAGAGAGGCAGGCGTTGGAGGGGGAAGAAGCAGACTTCCCGCTGAGCAGAGAGCCCGATGCGGGCCTCAATCCCAGAACCCTGGGATTATGACCTGAGCTGAAGGCAGAGGCTTAACCCACTGAGCCACCCCAGTGCCCCTGATCTTTTCCATTTTGATATTATCAGTAGCTTACATCTTACAGAGGTAGGGGATGAGCCTCTTTTGCTGTCATTATTTTTTCTTATGCCACATATACAGGTAGTAACAGGGTATATTTAGTAGTACAGGCACTAGTAGTACAATAGCAGGCCCCTGGAGGTGGAGCAGGAGCTAGAATTCAGCAATAAAGCAGCAGGCAGGAGTCACCCCTTTAGAAGTTTGTGACTTGCTTTTTTTTTTTTTAGGGTTTCTTGATTTTATTCTGTGGGGGTGTATACATTTTATATGGTTTAGAAAGGAGAGCCTTGTATATAAGGTAACCATACTTCCCTCTTTGCTTTTGGTTCCTCCCTGTTACCCTAGCAAAATTATTATATCATCTTCACTTTTAAAAGGTAGTAATTTTGTTGATAAACTTATATGTAACCGCAGATACTCTTTTGAAGCAGCATCTAAGATATTTTGCAGTTCTCAGATTTTTCTGTGTAGGGAAAACAAGAATGCTTATTCCCTTTGCCTGGAATGAGAATTGAATAACTTAAATGAAGTAATGAATTCTTAGAAACTCAGTAGCTACGGTATAATCAGCACCTCTTAACAGCTGTGTCAACCCATTTTTTCGATTAAGTACTGTGTTTTAGCCGGTAAGAGAGATCCTAATGTGATCTACAAAGCCTAGTGAAAGATTGAAGCACTTTGGGGGACTTGTGAACTTTTCCATTCTAGTATATTCTGGAATTTCAACATACCGTGGTTTGTGGGATTTATGTGAGACCAATCCGTTGGGCCTAGACCATGCCAGGTCTTAGTTACCAAGGAGTGTGATAAATACACAAGTTTGTGAGTCCATGAATCTTCGGCACATAAATGATCCATAAGGTTTTTAGGCTATGGAATGATGGGAAAGAGACTGCTAATCTGAACCTGGGAAGTGAAACAGAAAGGACAAGAATTTGGAATAAGTTAAATGATTTATCTAGTTGAAGAATGAAACCAGGTTTGGTATTAGATGGCTAGGCTTAAGGCATAGATGTAGATCAAAAGAGCAAGACTGGACACATGGTCCTTAATCTGAGAATGTGGTCCATCTATTGCTGTATGTACCCTTCCTATATACTCTCATGAACTAGCAACATGGTTTTGTTGGGATCAAAGAATGTTAGACAAGTCAGCTTTCCATTAATGCCCTTCACAGTTGAAGTAACTTTTATGGAGTAGCTGCAGCAAGAGCAATGGTAGGGAACAAGGTATAGTTATGGAAATATTTGACCAATGTAGAAACAATCTTTTTCTTGTTTAAATAATAAAGTATATACTCAGGAAATTAAACATAGGAAAAATTTAATTTATACATTTACATATTTATACATTTAAATATTCTTTCTATAGAAATATTCTTTCTATAAAATTTATACATTTAAATATTCTTTCAGTGTTTTTAAATAAAATACTTTAACTTTTTACTATAAGTTTGACTTTGAAATATGGTGTTAGCATCAATTAAACAAGCAACAAAGCTTGTTTAATTATCATAGAGTTTTATCAAAATTTTATTTGTCAGGTTTCTCATCTATCCGTCTTTCACAGGCTTGACACTACTCTCATAGACTTTACTGACATGAAGTGCCAACGAGGGGATTTAAGCTTCATTTTCAATGGGGATGCGGCACCCTCTGAATCTTTTGTAGTATTAGACAATGAACAAAAAGTTTATCAGCGAATACACCATGAGGTGAGCATGTCATCTTGTCAGTATTTCTCTAAATGGATTTTTAAAAATACGTATGTATGCAACCAAACGTCAATGTAATTGTTTTAAAAGTCATAAAGTATAGGTGAGATGGTTCATTCCCAGTGCTTTCATTTCTTTACTAATATCTTTAAGGTTTTTTTGTTTGTTTGTTTTTTAATATTCAGATCTTCATCCTGACCTTCCATTGAGACCATTTGCTCATAATTCACTGATGATCTTCTAGTTAAATGAACTCCAACTTCTTTTAGTTCTCATTTGTAGCTCTGATTTGTTGCACCTGTGCCAGCCCTTTTACCATTTATTATCTTGCTACCTTAGCTTCTTTTAATCTTCCTGACCATCTCCATCCCCTTAGTAGCAACATCTCTTTTGGCTGTCCGTCTGTACTCTTTTTTTACTCTTTTACTGTCCTTAACTTTTTGGCTGCTTTATCTTCTCCCTCTTAAAATACAAAAATATCTTCCTTCTGTTACGTCGTTATCTCCCCATTGGTATTGCCTGTATAGCAACCACTGAAAAATCATATACACGTTTATCTTCATCCTTTTTTCCCTGAATGCCCTGCTATAAACCAAAGAAAAAGTTTTTCCTGTATCTATACATCATAGATAGCCTTAAAAATGTTTTTAAATCAACATTTTATTTTACCACTGTTGCTGTTCTTTTCTCTTCTTTCTTCTCCTCCCTTCTCTTCTCTTTCCTGGTACCTAACACGGGGCTTGAACTCATGACCCTGAGATTGAGACTGAGCTGAGATCAAGAGTCAGATGCTTAACTGACTGAGCCAACCAGGCACCCTGCTTTTCTTTTGGTTTTGTTTTTCAACATTTCATTTCCCTACATAGTCATTCACCACATCCTGTGGCTTCTTCCTTAATATCTCTTATTTTAGACCCTCCTCCTACTACCATGCCTATTGATGAGACTTTAATTACATTGTATGTATACTACTAAATACTTTCCTAACTGGCAGTGAGCAATGAAGATTTAGATTGGAAGAGGAGAAGAAAAAGAAGGTATTCCTTGTGGAGGAAACAGGATGAATAAAGTCAGGGAAGTGGGAATGAGAATGGTATGTTTGACAAACAGAAAAGAGGTCTGACTGTGGTGAAGGTTTCTGTTACTGAGAGTGGGCATGTGGTTTGTGGAAGGCTTTAAAAGCCAGATAAGATAAAAGAATCTGCTGTAGTTGGCAATAGAGAATCATGGCTCCTCAAGTAATTTAAGTGCTTTACAGATTTTTTCATTAAATCTTTAATCTATCAGAGCAAATAATTTTATTATCTCCATTTTACAGATTAGAAAATTGAGGCTTATAGGTGTTAAATGACATCTTCAAGTTCACACAACTAGTATGTAAGATGGGTTGGGAAAATAGGGAGATTAGAGGTAGGGAATTTATGGAAGTTTTTATTTTTTTACAGTTCTACAGTTGAGAAGTGATAAGGCTCTTGACTAGGATTATACAGTGAACACCTAAAAAAACTAGAATGAAAGATTGTGATTTGGTACTAGTTTGAATGTAGTAAATTAAGAATTAGAAAGATTTAAGGGTAAGTATAGTGCTTCTGCCTTGAAGAGTGGAATGATAGTGGTGCCAGTGATAGAACTGGAAGATCTGGAATGTATATGTTTGAGGTTTTAGATGATGTTAGTTTTGAGTCATTTGCTAAAATCAATGTACTTACTTCAATCCTGTCTTTATCAGACTTCTTGGTCTATTATTGGAAACTTAGTTCTTAAAATTATAATTTCCTTACGATTTGACTTTGGTCAAGCGATCTTTTCCCTTCTCTTCTTATTCTTTGTTGCCACCTCTTGAATATTGGTGTCCCCTCAATGTGGTTCTCATTTTGACAAACCGTCAGAATAATCTCGTCTATTCCTACATCTTGAGCCACCTACCACGGGTTGATGATAGATCTCTCAGTGGAGATCTATCTATGTAAGTTCCTAATGGATATCAGGTACCTCAAAATTCAGCTCATCTAAAACTTAATTCTCTTTTTTCCCCTCTAAACTCCAAACCTGCCCTCTCTCCCATTGTCCTTCATTTGATGAATGACATCATTCTCTATTCAGTCAGGAGACTGTGAGTTATTTTTGAAATATTTCTTGTATTCCATGTTTCCTAATTAGAGAACAAGTGTGGTCCTTTCTGTCTCCCTAATGTCTTATAATTACCTCTTTTTAATCATACCATTACTGCCACAATTCAGATATTCATTATCTCTCAACCGGACCGTTACAAAATGGTCATCAAAAACATGACTATCGGGCACCTGGGTGGCTCAGTGGGTCGGCTCGGGTCATGATCTCAGGGTCTTGGGATCGAGTCCCGCATCGGGCTCTCTGCTCAGCAGGAAGCCTGCTTCCCCCTCTCTCTCTGCCTGCCTCTCTGTCTACTTGTGATCTCTCTCTGTCAAATAAATAAATAAAATCTTTAAAAAAAAGAGTTATAAAAAACCAAACCAAAACAAAACAAAACATGACTATCCTGGTCCCCTTCTTGTCTGCTTCTAAATCATCCCATATATTGGAGATAGATTGAACATTGAAAGCAACTTCCTGAAACCTGCCTTCTTTAATGATACTTTAAAAGATTCCTGTTTCCTAAAGAATGAAATCCAAATTCCTTCACATGACCTGGAACCCTCTGTGACCTGACTTTTGCTTATTTTTCCAGCCTGATTTTATTTTACTATCTTAGATACCCTCATACTGAGCTCTTTGCAGTTTTTCAGATGTGCTATGCCATTTAGAGCCTCATTCCTTTGTTCACATTGTTTCCACCTCCTGGAATGCTCTTCTTCTTGTACTTCATACTTTTGGGGCATCTACTTAGTGTTACTTCCTCCTTTGCCAGGTGACCATTATTTTCTTCATGCTCCTACTGAATCTGGTACTATAGTGCTTCTAATGCTATATTCATTTATGTGGCATTCTTCCTCTGCTTCCCATGGTTCCTTTAGTTGTATTCTCTGGTACCTAATATAGTGCATCAATACATTCCAGGCTGGAGTTTGTCAAACACTTTCTGTAAAGGGAGAAAGAGTAAATATGTTAGATATTTATATATATATTTTGGGCCAGATGGTCTCTGTCACAACTACTCAACTCTGCTTTTAGTAACCTAAAAATAGGTATAGAGAGTATTTCAATGAATGAGTGTGGCTATACTCCAATTTATTTATAAACACAGGTAGTACACTGGATTTTGCCTACTGGCCATAGTTCACCAGCCTTTATTCTAGACTCTTGGATAATTTATTAAATAATTTGACCTCTTGCATATTAAAGACAATAGGTTAGCTACTAGGCAACAAGTGAGCTAGAAGCATGGCATTGAAATAGAAGCCAGAGAGTAAGGCTACTAGTGTAAATATTAGCTAATCTTAAAGTAGCAATGGAATTATGAAAGGATTGGTATTTAGGGTGTATGTGTGTGTGTGTTTTATACCTAAAAAAATATAGAAAAGCTTGATTTTGAGCATCAGTCCTCAAGGCAGGGAATAGTTATTGTTTATTCTAATATATATACGTAAATAATAACTGTTCAATAAATGTTTCTTTAACAAATGTTATTAACGATTGATCTTTTTCAATGATGTGGTTAGGAGATGGCCTGTCTATGATTTTTAGAAGAGTTCTGTTGCAAAAGTTTATTTAAAAAGAGCGTTTTTGAAACTTAAGGCAAATTTCTTCATAGACAGTGTTGTATATAGTATTGTTCTGAAGCTAATACATGAAATCCTAATTGATTTAGAATATATTTGAAACATAATGCCTGATAGTTCTATACCTATGCCAGCTAAAGTTTTTCTTTAGAAAACTGTGTTCAGAGTTAGTTTGGTTATTGGAGCTACATTTTCACCTCTTACAGCTTTAGCATTAATGTCAGGATTTTTCATTCTTCACTTGTAAGGGTGAAGGAAATGGCCCTGTTCCAGTCCCAGGGTATTGCTGTGGTTTTGTTTTTGTTTTTTTTTTTTTTTTTCTATTGACTTATAAGTTCAGAAATAGATTATATCTGGGTGAAGTTTGGTGGTTAAGAATAGAAAATGGGCCTCTTGGGAAGCTAGAAATCTGGAGATAGGGCAAATAGAGCCTCTAATCATATCTTATTCCCTAGTCACTTCTCTAGTTTATGGCTTTTTTCTCCTTCTTTCCCCTTAGGACACTGTAGTCCTAAGTATCAGAGATTCTCTTCTTGGCCTATTAGAGAATAGAACCTCATTTTATACCTACTCATTTACCCTTCTGTACCTGATCATTTAGTCTTCTATCTCTGAAGCAAGCACAAACCTTTTTTTCTCACTTAAAAAAATAATTATTAATCAGTTATTATATATCAGCACTGGGAAATATTTAGAGGATAAACCAGAAACAAGACTAATTATTATGTTTTGAAACTATGGTTTTTAATTTTTGGGTTCCCTTTCTTGCTATAAGGAATATAGAGAGGATCGCTTTTCTTCTTTCCTTCTCTCCTCTCTTTCTCGTCCTTTCTCCTTCCATTCCTTCCACTTACAGTTATTGGGAAAGGAAGGCTCAAATGATAGTGGTGGGTCTTTGGAGGAAAAAGAGTTAAAGTAAGATTGATCTATATTTGAAGAAAATCTGGATAAGGGAATTTTGTCTCAGACCTCTCAACTTAATCTTTTAAAATTGCTCTACATACTCTATATTTCTGTAATCAGTAACCCAGTATTGTTTCCATGACCTATCTTTAATAATATAAGAGTACTGTATTTTATGTGCCCCATATTTACAGATTTATAATTAGCCATAATTCTAGTTCATTTAGAGATATAGAGTTAAAACTTCTATAATTGGTTTTTAGATTAAGACTTAACATTTTTTAGAATCTGTCCTTTTTGGTTTTAAAATCTGTAACATTTAATTGTTGATATTTTCATATGTAGTACTAATAACCTTTGGAAACCTAGATTCTTATATTTAACTTATACCCCCACTGCAGGAATCAGAGATGGAAACAGAAGAAGAGGTTGACATTTTAATGAGTAGTGATATTTACTCTGCAACTTTATCAACCAAATCAATTTCTTTCACGCGTGCCCAAACAGGATGGCTTTTTCGGGAAGATAAAACAGTATGTGTAAATCTTGATTTTTCAACTTTAAAAATTGCCCAGTATTTCATGTTACCAAAATGACGTGGTGGAAATGTGGAAGAAGTAGCTTACTGAATTGTCTCCCAATGGTTTATTCCCTCCTCCTTAATCCAGATAGGGAATTATAATGGTTGTTTACAGAGTTAGAAGATATTCTTATAGAATCAAGGAGAGAAAGTTTAGCTCATTTGACTTTTGTTGAGAAACATTCTTGCTGTCAGCTGCCTTGTTATTCACAGGGAAACATGGTTCCATTACCTTTCTAATGCTTTTATTCCTTAAGACCACAAAGAGGGATACACTTTTGAATTCGTTTCCCCGAACCTTTCTTTTTTCTACTTTTAGACTTTTACATATTTAAAACTATTTACTCACTCAGTATCCGTTTCTCAGTATTCCATTCGTATGACTGGAATTAAATAAGCTTATGTTTCTAAAAAAATAAATAAGCTTTCATTTCTATAACAGTCATTAAATTAAATTTCCATGGAGGTTCCCTCATTTGTGAATTATAAATTCTTTCCATAATTCCCATTTCATCTGCCAGCAAGAGGTTATATAAGGCTATTCAAAATATATTTAAAAATTTTTAAATAGATCTAAGAGAAGCATTTTATAAAGTTTTAAATACAATTAATAAGTCATCACAGAGGCAACTGGTTAGCTCGGTCAGTGGAGCATGCAACTCTTGATCTTAGGCTTAGGAGTTCAAGTCCCACACTGAATGTAGAGATTACTTAAAAGAAAAATCTTAAAAAAAAAAAAAAAAGAAGAAATCACATAGGTGAGGGCAAGATCTACTGCTTTCAATAGTTGGGTTTTAAAAATTCTGTTTTATTACATAGAGTAGAAATGAATATATTCTTACTGGAAAAGCAAAATAGGTTTTATTAGGGTTCCCTGAGGAGGAAATTGGTAGGAGATCACTCTCTTTCTATATCTCTATATCTCTACATGTAGATACATGTGTACCTACCTATATACAAAGATTTGGATATAGAGAAAGAAGGTGGGAGGGGTTTAATTACACACAAAAAACAAAAAACAAATAATAAAAAAAACCCCACAAAAAAACCCTCCACAGTAAAATCTAGGCAGTGTTAGACCAGACAACTGGGCACCATAGTCTAGTTAAATTTATACAAAATTAATCACCACACAACCTTATACAAAAACATGAAAAGATTGCTTATTACTAACTCAGTCCCCAGAGTACTTTGTAGAGAATTATGCATTTGTATATCCTCTAGATCATTTTTTATTCTCTGCATACATAAATATGTATCCATAGTAATATGTATCTTTAGTTGTTGATATTTATTTTTTCTAGTGTTATATTGTGTTGTTTTGTAGCTTTTTTCTTCACTCTTTAGTAGGTTTAGAAAATTTTTTCTTATCAGTAGTATCACGTCATTCCTTTTGGCAACTGCATAGTATTCCATTGCATGGATATATTGTAGTGTATTTATCTAGTCTCTTATTTATGGACATTGTGATAAATGACACACAATTGTGCCCAGTTTTCTGCTATTACAAGTAATATTGCATTTACCATCCATATATATGGCCTTGCATTGTCTCTTAAGGATAGCAAAAAGTGGAATGGTTGGATTATGAAATGTATATACTTAAAATTTTTATTGATATGATGATTTACTTTTAATAAATTCTCTTTCATTATAAGATTTCAAAAACTGAGAATTACCTCCTGAGAATTTCTCAACCACAGATAAATTCTCACTATTAGATGTAGGTTCATGAACTTT
Organism: Mustela nigripes; assembly: GCF_022355385.1. Classification (NCBI taxonomy): domain Eukaryota; kingdom Metazoa; phylum Chordata; class Mammalia; order Carnivora; family Mustelidae; genus Mustela; species Mustela nigripes. Next base: position 57,787,787 of record NC_081570.1, on the reverse strand, counting down.
ATTTTCAAAACATATTTGGCAGCAAATAGTATAGGATTACCAGTTGTAAGCTCCCACACTGCATCCATTTGTTGGCTTGAAGTCTTATTTGTACTCTGTTCTTCTGGACAGCATTAGAAGGATCACCTCAAGAGAAGATAAAAATTGAAGCTGCTATTCATCTAGTGCTACTGCTAAGCAGCTCAAAGCTCTTGAACAGCGTCTAGGTGATCTTCTTAAATCTTTGACAGGTAAGGAGGGAGTCAGTAATACTTACGGTTCCCATTTTATAGGTAGAAACAGGTGCAGAATGCTTTACTTTTTGATGATTGGTAAGAAGGCCACCATGAACAAGATGGACATGAAAATAGCCCTAAACATGTAATTTTGGAATGCCAGAAAACGTCAGTAAGATGGAGACCAAGTGATTTTCATGTAGTTAGAAATAGGAAGCTTGTTTTCAGTAAGCTTTTGATCATGGTTTTTGTAGCAAGGTGTTTGAAACTGACCTCCCATGGGTTTGAAAAAGGTTGAAGGTTAATGTTGAAGGAGGTCTTCATTGAAAGGAAATAACAGCTGTTTCCTTGATACCATTTATATCACTTGCATTTCCTTATCCCAATCCATAACGTAAACACTTAATTGTAATTGTATTGGTGAGCAAGACTATTCTGTCGTTCTCTCTTCTTTATTGAAAGCAGCTAGCAACCGTAACTTGAAGTTAGATCTTGTTAGAGAATAGAGTATTGGAGCAGGTAATTGTTTCTAGTTGTGCTAGGGATTCCTATGTGAATTAGAGTATTTCTTTTTATTCTGCTTTTTTTTCTATCTATAAAATGGGAACAGTAATTATCCCTGACCCCTCCTTGTTACTCATGATTGAATATCAGCTAAAAAAGTTTTCAGATAGCTTCGTGCTACTTGGGAAAAGATTCTAAAGGAATACTATGTGGTATTTTTATTTAAATTTAATTCATTTGCAGATTTACTACCATACATCTTGTGTGTTTAAAATTTTCATTTACAAATGTGAAATGTATAGTTTAAATATTTTTCAATTTAATAGAATATGTAAGATAATTTGATAAGCTCAGTTACCAAAGGGAGTATTTATTTTCACCTAAATGTTACATGTTATGGAAAAACGTATATATTACTTTGAAACTTTCTTTTTAATCTAAGATAAACTTAATTCATTTTATTATTTTGAAATATTTGAGTATTTTATTATTTTGATTATTTAATTTCATTTTAGGAAAGAGTAGGAAACTTTTTGGCAGACTTTTATCTGGTGAATGGACTTGTTTTAGAATCAAGAAAAAGAAGAGAACATCTTAGTGAAGAAGATATTCTTCGAAATAAGGCCATTATGGAGAGTTTGAGTAAAGGTGGAAACATAATGGAACAGAATTTTGAGGTATAATGTTTACTTCTAATTTATAATGTTCTAATAAGACTTCATTCCTGGCACTCAGTTAATTTATATAAGTACACTAAGTACACTCACAGTTTTTTTTTTTAATTAATTAATTATTATTATTATTATTATTATTTTTTACTCTATGTCACCTTTTATTTTTCTTTAATAGGGTCTTTGGTAATTTTTCGTTAATGTATTATTGGTCTTTGAGTCTTAATTAATAGATAAAAATTGTTTTATAAGCATGAAACCAAGTGTTAATTTTTAATCCGTGTCCCTTCGCATATCTTCTTTTTCCTACTTCACCAACTGAAATCTTGTGTTGCTTTGAAGACCCAGCCAAAGATTTACTCCCCTTATAAAGTCATTTCTAATCTATACCTTCCCATAAGTTTTGTGTAGCATGTGTATATTAAGAACATGCTATCTGCAAAAAATTGTGTGACAGTAGGGGAAGGGGAGGGGAAGTTAGGAAATACAAAGGTATATGAGACATCGTCACTGGGATATTAAATTTATTTTTTATTTTGAAAATTTTAGATTTTAGATTTACAAAAAAGTACAAAGAATTCCTCAGTACTCTTCGAAATTTCCCAGATGTTAACATTTAATTACAATGGTATAGCAGTGTTTTACAAATTAAAGGTGGCATAGGGACCTCTTAATTTAGGGACCCCACTAATTTAGTGGGCTGTGACCACCCTTTTTAAAAAAGAAAAAAAATTAGAACCTCAACGAAGATGTTAGAGTAAAACCAGAAGACATGACATGTAGTATGGGTCATTACTTTATGAGATAATATTTTAGGGGTGTGTGTGTTTATAAATACGGATATGTGTGAGTGCTGGTTTGAAGTGTCAAATGTGAGTCACAGTAGTAAAAAGATTAAAGGTTACTATAAGGAGGCTTGAATCCCTTGAATGTTTAGTTTCTTTCCTATGGTATTGTGCCAATTATGTTTTAGGGATAGATAAACTTTTCAGAACAATATGCCAGGTTCCAGCTAATGCATGGTAATGCCGTACATGCCAGGAAAATATTTTAATGTTTCGAAAGTTCATTTGTTTAGTGTAACAGCTGTAGTTTAGTTAAATAAGTGTAGGATATAAAATGTCTAAGAATCCTTATTAAATGTTAAAGTTGTGATTATGCCAGTGTAGTGTGATCCTGTCCCCTCATGCCAGATCCTCTTTGTACGCCTTTTTCTTTTTCCTGGGATAGAGCACTACAGGCCTTCATTTTCAGGAAGACTTCTGGTATTTACTGATCTCTTGATCAGTAAGAGATATAGGACACGATATGCTCAGGAAATAGAAATGCAGATGAACTGAGAGAGGGAATGCTGAGCTCAGTCTTTAACAAAGCTGCTACTCTCTCCCATCATTGACCAGACAAAAGTCCATTTATTTGGACTTGCGTTGTGATTAAAATTTTATTGGACTTGTTTTTTTAAAAAATGGTTTTGTTTTGGTGGTAGTTATTGCTGCCTTTGTTTAAGTTTGGCAATAAACTATTTGGGGATGAATACATAGAAATAAAACTTTATAAAATAGAATTTCATGGGCCATTTGCCATTTGTCTTCAGTTGTCTGATTTATCTACATTTAAACTTAACAGTACGCAACATGATTTCCTTTAGGGCAGAGATTATAACCTGATGCACCTAATTGTTAATAGGGCCTTTAAATGGCATTTTAATCAGCAGTAGTTTTGAACTTTGAACTTAAAACATAGTTTAATTCCAACTGAGTATATAATAGAACAAAATAATATGAAATAAATTTACTCGTTAAGCTTTTAATTTCTACGCAGAAATCAAAGGAAACATTTCCTCTGTTAAGCATAGCCTTTTGAACTGTATAGTTCTTCATGAATATTTAAAATCAGCTCATCAGTTTCTACAAAAGATGAAAAACGTGGTAGGATTTTGATTAGGATGATTTTGAATATATAGATCAGTCAGTTTTTACATAAAGGTTTGCTTGATTTTTCTGAATTCAGCTTTTAATTTTGAGATAGTTATAGGTTCACATACATAGTCATAAGAAATAATACAGAGATTCTACATATATACCTCACCCAAATTCCTCAAATGGTAACGTTTTACAAAACAGTAATATAATAGCATAACAGGGTATTTGCATTTATAGTCAAGATATAAAACGTGTCCCTCACCATAAGATTCCTCCTATTCCCCTTGTGTAGGCATACCTTTTGCTTTTTGTGCCTTTCCTGTCCTTTATCCCTGGTAACCATTAATCTATTTCTCCATTTTCAAAATTTTATCATTTCAAGAGTACTGTGTATAACCCTTTGAGATTGCCCCCCCCCACCCCACTCAGCTTAATTCCCTGGTAATTTTTCCCAGTTGTAAATCAATAGTTTGTTGGTTTTACTGCTGCGTAGTCATCCATGTTATGATTGTACCATAGTTTGGTTAACTATTACCTGTTGAAGGACATTTGGGTTGTTTCCAGTTTTGCTATTATGAATAAAGCTGCCAAAAATGTTCACATACAGGTTTTTGTGTGAACGTAAGTCTTTATTTCTCTGGGATAAATGCTCTTTGGGAATGCATGAAGCTGGCTGCTTGTGTGTGTGCTTGAGGAGTAAATGGGCAGAGGGACCCTTGGGGAGTGGGCTGTAGAACCCTGTGTGCCTCACTGCCCTAGTGGCTCTAGAAGACAGTTCATGCCAGTTGTCTGATTTGTCTACTCTGCGTACCATTCAGACTGTAATTTGGCCCAAGCAAGAGCATTTGTTCTGTGGGGTCCCAAACAGACCAGGTTCAGCTAGCCACTTGCCATTGGCAAGATCCAAAGGCAGACAAGTGGTGGTGAAATAAGAAAAGACTTTATTTTGGTGAGGCCAACACTAGGAAGATAGCTAACTGATGTCTCGAAGACTATGCAAAGTGCTGAAAATACTCCTGGTTTTTGTAAGGAAAATGTGGGACAAAGGTATGTGGGTACATCTGCTGGACAGTAAGGGTCAGGTTGATCATTGCCCTGGAGTCAGTCATGCAGGGTCTTGCTGGTGTTGGGGCAGTTCTTACTGGGTTTCTGTCAAGGTTTCTGTCAAGGTATCCTTTGCCTGTAGGGTTTTTTTTTTGTTGTTTTTTTGTTTTTTTGTTTCTGTTTTTGTTTTTGTTTTGTCTGAGTTAAGATAACTGGAAAGAAGGAATTAATTAAAAAGTACAGACTGAGGTCAATTGTAGGTGGTTTTGAAGTCCTTTTTCAATACTCATCTCTAGAATGCCCAGATACTGTCTTTGCTCTGTTCCATCCAGAACTTCCTCCATAATGAAGAGTTCACATCCCTCGCTTCCGGGGTTGGGCTTGGGGTTGGGATGATGGGGGTGAAGGGAGGGTTCTGCACTCAGGTTCAAGTACAATTAAGAGTATAGTTGCTGGGTTGTATGTTTAGTTTTGTGAGAAACTGCCAGAATGTTTTATATTTTCCATTCTTGGAAACAGCGTATGAACGATTGTTTCTTTCATCCTTTCTGACACTTGATATTGTCACAATTTTTATTTTACCCATTCTTTTTTTGGTTTTTATTATTTTTTTATTATTTATTTTACTATTTCTGATAGTGTCTTACTTAGCTCTTATATGGATAACAAAATACCAGAAACTGGATGGCTTAAACCATGGGAATATATTTTTCACAGTTCTAGAGCCTGGAAAGACCAAGAACATAAGCATGCTGGCCTGTTTGCTTTCCAGATATGGGTTTTCTTACTGACTTACAGATGGCTGACTTCTTGCTGTGTTCTTAGGTGGGGGAGAACACTCTGTTCACTCTGTTCGCTCCTTATCTTAGAAGAACAGAAATACCATCATGTGAGTCTTGCCCTTACGACCTCATCTAAAACTAATTATTTCCCACAAAAATAGACTCAAAATGGATGAAAGACCTAAATGTGGGACAGGAATTCATCAAAATCCTAGAGAACACAGCAACCTCTGTGATCTCTGCCACAGCAACTTCTTGCTAGACACATCTCCAAAGGCAAGGGAAACAAAGGCAAAAATGAACTATTGGGACTTGATCAAGATAAAAACCTTATGCACAGCAAAGGAAACAGTTGATAAAACCAAAAGACAACTGACAGAATAGGAGAAGATATTTGCAAATATCTTATCAGATAAAGGGCTAGTATCCAAAATCTATGAAGAACTTACCAAACTCAATACCTAAAAAACAAAGAATCCCCTTAAGAAATGGGCAGAAGATATGAATAGACATTTCTCCAAAGAAAAGATACAAATGGCCAACAGACACATGAAAAAAGGCTCCACGTCACTTGGCATCAGGGAAAATACAAATCAAACCACAATGAGATACCACTTTACACTGGTCAGAATGGCTAAAATTAACAAGTCAGGAAATGGTAGATGTTGGCGAGGATGTGGAAAAGGGTGAATCCTCTTAGACTGTTGGTGGAATGTAAGCTGGTGCAGCCACTCTGGAAAATCGAATGGAGGTTCCTCAAAAAGTTGAAAACAGAGCTACCCTGCAACCCAGCAATTGCACTACTCCAAAGATTTTGTGGTTTGGGGTTTACCACAAAGATACAAATATAGTGATCTGAAGGGGCACCTGCACTCCAATGTTCATAGCAGCAATGTCCACAGTAGCCAAACTATGGAAAGAGCCCAGATATCCATTGACAGATGAATGGATAAGGAAGATGTAGTATGTATATACAATGGAATACTTGTCAGCCATCCAAAAAAAAAAAAAAAGATATCTTGCCATTTGCAATGATATAGATGGTACTAGAGGGTATTATGCTAAGTAAAATAAGTCAGAGAAAAGAGAAAGACACTTATTATATGATCTCAAGTCATATGTGGAATTTAAGAAACAAAGCAGGATCATAGCAGAAGGGAGGGGAAAATATGAAATTAGAGAGGGAGACAAATCGTAAGAGACTACCATATGAAACAAACTGAGGGTTGCTGGAGGGGAGCGGGGTGGGGGATTGGGGTAACTTGAGTGATAGACATCAAGGAAGACTTGTGATATGATAAGCAATGGGTATTATTTAAGACAGATTAATCACTGAATTCTACCTCTGAAACTAATGATACATTATATATTAGTTAATTGAGTATAAATTTTAAAAAATGTTAACTGGGAGAATAGTTGGAAGATCCTACCAGTGAGAATGTTGGGGATAGCCCTTGGCATGTTGTAGTAGCTGCTTTTGCTTCATCTGTGTTTGTCAGCTCTTTTGAATTCCTTAGGACAGAGAAGATTTTGCCAGGTTTCCTTTGTTTCATTTTGCTTTGCTTTGAAGCCCTGTGCAGCGTAGGTGCTGTGATACTGAGTCACACTTCCCAGCCATCACTATCTTTGTGTTCCCTATCATCTTAGAGATATTTGGCCTAGGAAATTGGATGATACTAGTCCATAAGCATACACTTGGCAGAGGAGGTGGCAGAATAGCTCAGTGGCCCAGAGGAAGCCCTTCTGCAGAGTGTTTTATTCTTTTTACTGCCTTAGATGCTGATAGTCAAAGGAGGGCCTTGATGCTTGTTTATAATTTATGCCTATCTAATTTTCATGAGGTGAGGAGGCCTGTAATGAAGATCACATTTAGAGAGATGTTTGAAAAATAAAAAAGGAAAACCAGAAGCAGTGCTGAGGAGTATGCAGAAAGTGCAGGAGCTGTGGCACAAGGTGAATGTCACAACTGAGTGTTACATTTAGTTCTGAATTTCCTCCTAGCGAGGGGAAGACTGGAAATACAGGGAATAATATAGTGTGCATTCCATGAAAGGAAGAAATATGTGTGTGGTTTTGTGACTGGATGGAGGTTTTAGCTAATGATGTGGTGCTAATCATTTTGCAATATATAAATGCATCAAATCAACATGTTGTACACCATAAACTCATAGAATGTTATATGTCAGTTATATCTCAATAAAACTAAGGCAAAATATTAAAAAAAAAATCTAATTACCTCCTTAAGCCCCCACCTCAAACACCATCACATTAGTAGTTAGAGTTTTAGCAGATGAATTTTGGAGGAATATAAACATTCAGTATATAACAGATAGTGAGTAGTGCTATCTCATTGTTTTATTGCATTTCCCTAATAGCCAATGATATTTCAGTGCTCATCTCTTCATGTGCTTATTTGCCGTAAAATATACAGATTTATATCCTCTCTGATAAAATGTCTCTTCCTATCTTTTTCCCATTATCTAATTGGATTATTTCTTTACTGTTGAGTTTTTAAAATTTTTTATATATTCTAGATACTCATTCTTTGTCAGGTGTGTGTGCAGGTATTTTTTCCCCTACTCTGTAGCTAATTTTTTTATCCTATTAAATGGGTCTTTTGAATAGAAAAAGTCCAATTTTGATGAGGTCCAGTTTATTAGTTTTTGTTTTATGACTTCTACCATGTCTGTGCTTAGCTCCAAGTCCCTTAGATTATCTTCTGTATGTTTTTGATCGAAGTCTTATATTTCTACATTTTACATTTAAGTCTATGAATTAATTTTGTTTAAGGTGTGATATATGGTCAGGGTTTATTTTTTTGCCTTGAATGTCCAGTTGATTTAGCGCCATTAAAAAAAGAAAAGGTTCATCCTTCCTCCATTGAATAACCTGCTGGAATTTTTACTGGAGTAGTGTTGAATTTGTAAATTAAAGTGAGAGTGCTTGATATCTTAAAAATACTGAATTTTCTGTTTCATGAACCTGGTGTATTCTCTACATTTATTTAGATCATCTATATTTTATCTCAGAAGTGTTTTATAGTTTTTAGTATATAAGTCTTACTCACATTTTACTAAATTTCTCTCTCAAGCATGTAGTATTTTTTAGTGCTTTCATAAGTGGTAATGTTTTTAGATTTCATTTTCCAGTCATTCCTTGATAGTATATAGAAATACATATGACATATCCATATTGCTAAATTAATATATTATGTAGTTTTTGTAGATTCCTTAGGATTTTCTACAGATGATCATGTCCAGTCATAAAGGTTTACTTTTTCATTTCATTGTTTTTCTTACCTTATTATGCTGGGAAGTAACACCAATATAATGTTGGATAAAAGTGTTGAGACTAGGTGCCATGCTTTTTTCCTGAAGGGATTTTTTTTATATGTGTGAATTTTAGGAAATCATTATACTAATTTTCAGTCTGGCATAAGTAATTTCTTAAGAATTACTAAAAGCCGTGGTTATATTGCTATTTGTTAATTCTATAATCCTTGTAAGATTACATTTTTGTTATTTTAGAATAAAAAATATGTATCTCATTATATATTATTTGGACTTTTGATAGGGAAGAACTGAAGAATTACATTTGAGAATCTTTTTGGAATTCAATTATAAATTTTAGAAGAATTTAAAGAAAATAGTAATTCTATCAGATACTCATCTATACATATAATTTGATTTGGTTGAATCAGGTAAGGTGTAGGATGAAAGAACATCAAAATAGAATTGATAAATGTAATCATAAAAAAGATACAAATAATATGTGTGGTTTTTTGTTTGTGTGTCTGTGTGTTTCCTCTTAGACACAATTTGCTAATACATGGAAATCAACATGAAACCGATACCAGTTTCATTATATTCAATAGTGGGTGTTAAAGGAAAAGAGAAATATTTCAATGAATTTTGTAGATAATTTTAGGAATGTAGTTCTTTTAAACTTATGTAAGCTTTTTAGGATATATATATATATATATATATATACACACACACATACATACATATATATATAAATTAACACACAAGTTTTTAAAAATTGGGGTGAAGAAGAGTAAAGGGGGATCTAATGAATTCAAGAGACATTTAATGATGAACTATGTTTAAAATTTTAACAGAGTTAAAAAAAAAACAAACCACATACCACTATTGAAATTAATGGCTGCCGGGTCACATTTGGTAATACAAAAGCAAATCAGTTGTGGAAATCAATATATATATGCTTTATTAACTTTCAAGTCAGGGTGGAATATAGATTACTTATTCAAATATATGTATTTTAATTAGTGACCATTAAATACAGAGTGTTACATTATATTGGAGAATAACAAAGGATTTTACAGTGACCTAATTTGAAAGGAGTACCATAAATCTAAATTCAGTTTCTACATTAAAAAACTTAAAAAATTAAAAAAGGTAATCCATATTCACCTCAGCAAGTTTTTCTTTCCTATTTATATTGGCTTAAAGCATTGGAGTTGTTTTTAGCTGGGGTATTGTTTTATTTCATGTGTCATTTCATTTATTATAATGGCCTAATGAGACAAGTATCATTACCCCACTTTATAGAAAGGAAACTGAGGTGTAAAGAAATTAATCTACATGAAGTCATAGAACTAGAAGGAACAAAGGTAGGTTTTGGTTTTAGGGCCCTTACCCAAGCTGCTTTGCTTCTAAGTATATCCCTTTACAGCCAGTTTTTAGTGGTTGCTTTTTTCTATATGTTCAGACTTTCAACACGTCTTAATAACCCTTCAACATGTTGGAAAGTTCAAGTTGGAAAAGGAGTCAGGAAGCCCTAAGATACAACTCTGGGAAAGAAGCTATTCGTAAATGTAGTTAAAAAAAATCATAATTGTGATATTTTTAGTTACATGCTTAGACCATGTAGTGGTAAAAAAAAATATATTTTTGGCTTTGGAGCCTTATTGAAAATTTCAAGAACCTAGAAAATACATATGACTGTTCTGATCATTAAAAAAAAAAATGACTTTTATGTTTTGAAGCTACTTTTTTTTTAGAATCTTTTTTTAAAGATTTTATTTATTTATTTGACAGAGAGAGACCACAAGTAGGCAGAGAGGCAGGCAGAGAGAGAGAGGAGGAAGCAGGTTCCCTGTTGAGCAGAGAGCCCGATGCGGGGCTCGATCCCAGGACCCTGCGATCATGACCTGAGCCGAAGGCAGAGGCTTAACCCACTGAGCCACCCAGGCACCCAAGCTACTTTTTAATAGAATTTCAGTTCTTAAAAATCAATGTCTAATTGTTTTCAGAATGAATTTGTATTCTTCATTGTAAATGAATAGCTTTGAGTTTCTTTCTCTCTTTCGTTCTTTCTTTTTAAAGATTTTATTTATTTATTTGACAGAGGGAGAGATCACAGGCAGGCAGAGAGGCAGGCAGAGGGAGAGAAGAGGAAGCAGGCTCCCTGCTGAGCAGAGAGCCCAATGGCGGGCTCTGTCCCAGCACCTGGAGATCATGACCTGAGCCGAAGGCAGAGGCTTAACCCACTGAGCTATCCAGGCGCCTGACAGTATTTTTTATAATAAAATTTAAGTGCTCAGAAACTCTTAAGTCACTATACTTGCTCTTATATTTTTGGTGTTTGTTTTCCTCTTTGTTTTAACCAGTTATTGTTGGAGGAGGGAACAGTGTTTTGTTTATACCTTAGGCACAGAGTCATTGATAAAAGCATTTATTTTGCCAACCATATATATAGAATATTGAATTAAGGTCTATTAATTCTTATGTATTTTTTAAATATATAAAATCTAAATAGGAATACATAGATATAAAATACATGAATGTCTTAAACTTCCGGAAACCTTTGCCATGTAATAGAATAGGAGCAAACCTAGCAATACATTAAAAAAATCTGTTTTTTATATGCTTCAAGGAAAACAGCCATTAGAATTTTTGCATTTAATATGATATTTCAATTAAAAAGCCTGTTGACTTGGGAAAATAACATTAGAAAGCCATCTGGTATCCTGTGGCAGCCTTCATGTCTTCCTGTTTTATTAGATAGCTGTGGTAGTAGTGTAGCAGGAACACTGATGGATTCAGCTGCAAGTGTTACTATATAACAAAGGGACAATTAGAGTAAAGAAACTTGGGAAGACGTTATTAAGATATAATAATTGATACCTTGATGAGATAAAGTACTCAATAAAAGGTTAAATTATAAATTAGATTCATTACAATCTTTTTTTAAAGATGGGTAACATATAATGTATAGTTTAGAATTCATTCTAAACAGAAGCAGAATTGCTTAGAGAAGTTTATTACCTGAAAAAATATACTGAAGTGACATACCACATTATCTAATCATGCCTGGCAAATGAGTCATATATATATACACACACACACATATATGAAAATAATATATATCTATGTAGATATATATGTATGAGTGATAATATGTACATATACATATATACATATGTAAATATATATATAATGTATAAAACTAGTCATAGTCAAATATATGCAAGTATTAACTAGACTGGAAGCAAGAATAGACAGATTTTAAGCAGTGTTCTGAAAGAGAAATTGATTATGGCCTGCTTAGTTAGAGATTTGGGTGGAGTCGAGATTTGCCTTTGCTGTTGTTCTGGGTTGGAGCTGCAGTCTTAAATTTTTCCAGTCTTCCCCTTAGAATTACACATTTTGTTAGTGTATATCTGTTTACCTTTTACAGTATCATAAGATACTGTTTTACCTAGTATCTTCTTAAAATATTTGTGAGGGTCACAATCTACGTTTAAAGCCTGCTTGTCATTCTACTAAGCCATTGCCATGTGAAATAGTATTATGTGTAATATCCCCTTTATATGTATTAAACTGGTATTGATTACTTTTTTCTCATATAAAAATCTGAATTTGTGTGGTTTCTCTGCTCTGTGGGTTAATCTCAGATCTAGTCTTTTTTATCTTATTTCTCTGCTGTTCTTAGATGTGACTTTCATCCACATGGTATAAGATCATTTATTATCTATTTAGTATTCCAGCTAGCAGGAATTGTAATTACTAATAGTAATTTTGAAGAACAGGGCTTGCCTATTTTGTTTGAGAATCCAGTCAGAAGTTGTGCCTATCACTCTGCTCATATCCCATTGGTTAGAACTTAGTAACATGATAATACTTAGCTAGCTGAAAAGATGGCTAGAAAATAAGTCTTTAGTCTAGGAAGTCATATGTCCAGTCAAAAATTTGAATGGGAGGTTTTTTTTTTTTTTTCCCTTTCCTCCTTCCTTCCTTTTTTTTTTTTTTTTTTTTTTAAACAGTAACAGGAGAATAGATACTGGGTAGACAACTAGTAGTCTCCAATGTCTTATTGGTTAGATACTATCTGATGTTGCTTCTGTTACCATGTAAATACTGGTAACCGTCACCCAAACTATGCTTTCAGTTATGACTTCTAATCCTCAGATCTGTAGTGCTTTCATCTATTCTGCTTGGATAAACATATGTATCTAAAATTTAGTATGTTTGGGGGCTCCTAGGTGGCTCAGTTGGTTAAGCATCTGATTCTTGATCTTGGCTCGGGTCTTGATCTCAGGGTTGTGAGTTCAAGCCCGACATCGGGCTAAATTCTGGGCTTGGAGCCTACTTAAGTAAATAAAAATAAAATTTAGTATGTTCAAATCTGATCAAACAATTTTGTTCCTCCTCCCTGTATCCTCTATCTTGAGAGGTGACACCATTATCCAGTACCATCACCCAATCCAGCAACCTGAATTTTGTTCTTAGACTTCTTAGCTTTTCTTACTCTGTGTCTGGTCAGAAACAAAATCTTGAAGACTTCTGGAATCTGTTTTTGTCCTTCTATTTTGAAACAGTATACTGTTACTATTTCTCATTTGTATTACTGAGATAAGTTGTAAGGTACACACTGCTGTCCTAGTGATCAGCCTGAAATAGATTGAACTATGTAATGCCTATGCTCAATAGCTAAAATGTATAGAGTAATGACTGTTTGTCAGGCACCATTTAAAATTAAGTACTTTATATTTAACAAATCACTTTTAGGGGCGCCTGGGTGGCTCAGTGGGTTGAGCCGCTGCCTTTGGCTCGGGTCATGATCGCAGGGTCCTGGGATCGAGCCCCGCATCGGGCTCTCTGCTCAGCCGGGAGCCTGCTTCCTTCTCTCTCTCTCTTCCTGCCTCTCTGCCTGCTTGTGATCTCTCTCTGTCAAATAAATAAATAAAATCTTTAAAAAAAAAAAAAACCCAAATCACTTTTATCTTCATAAACCCTGTGAGGTTGTATAGTTGACTACCCTGAGACAAAAGAGGGTGAGTAATTTGTCCAAAGTCAGTAATTGGCAAAGATAGGGTTTGATCAGTTTGGCTCCAAAATTTGTGTTTTAAAAACCACATTATATTGCTTAAAGTATTTGTCCATTGCTTCCCGAGTAAAATACAATCTACTCAGTGCACAGAAACCATCCACACTGCTTTTTCTCATTTCTTTCTTTCTTACTTACCCCTGTATCTGATCATTTTCTCTTCATGTATTCTACTCATTAAGTAGATACAGTACACTTGCAGTTTTCCAATACACCACATGACTTTTCTCACCTTTGTGCTTTCCTCAGTTTCCTTCAACTGGTTATTTTGTTCTTTTTCTTTTAGACTCCTCTGCTCAGGAACCATGATTGCTGGCACTTATCTTTGGCTACCTCAGTCAGAAACCCCTTCTCTGATTTTATGTCATCCTTTAGATCCCTTAATCATAGCCTCCATCACGCTGGATTTTAACCCAACTTCTGTGTGTCTCTTTGTAAAATTGTCAAGAATGGAATTGTTGTTTTTCATACTGCCTGATGCTCAAACATTGTTAATTAGGTTCATTTTTTCCCCACATCCTTCTGATGTTATTCAAAGATCTCAATCATTTCTAACAACAACAACAAAAAAGTATGGCCTTTTTTCAGATTTTCTCTTTAAAGTCCTTGTATTGTGATATATAATAGTCTTTTGGCCTCTGTGAAAACTTGATGCTCTAATTTTTTTTGCTTATTGATTAATATCTGGCTCCTTTCTGTCTTTTTTTTCTCCCCCTAATGCATGTTGTTTTTAGGACTTAGTCATTAACTCTCTGTTTTCTTACGAATTTTTTTTTTTAATCTATTCAAAGAATTCCCGTATCTTTAAATCTGACTTCTTCCCTTTTCTTTTTGTTAACTTCCCTCTGGGAACCTCATGGTATATAATTGTGAATGTTACTGAATACTTTATTCTTTGCCAGACATTATGCTCTTTCTATACATTATTGCCCTGAATTCTTTTTAAAGATTTTATTTATTTATTTGAGAGAGAGAGAGAGAGAGAGAGATCACAAGTAGGCAGAGAGGCAGGCAGAGAGAGAGAGAGAGAGGAGGAAGCAGGCTCCCTGCTGAGCAGAGAGCCCTATGCGGGGGCTTGATCCCAGAACCCTGAGACCATGACCTGAGCCGAAAGCAGAGGCTTTAACCCACTGAACCACCCAGGCGCCCCTCAAGCCTTGAATTCTTAACTATAAGATAGGTGGTCATATGTTTTACAGGTAAGCTAAATTGACATAAGAGAATGTAATGCCCAAATTTCTACAACTATCAGGTAATGGAACTGGAATTCCAATCAATTTATTGTTTTCAGAATCTTGATTTTTAACAACTCTAATATCCTGCTTATTAATATCTTATAATATCCAAAACTGTACTATGAATGGGATCCTCTCCCAGTGTTAACTATCTTATTATTTATATCAGTCTTTCACTTGTTACGCTTTTGCTCCATGAGTTTGTCTTGGTAATTTTTCTTAGCAATTTTTAATATCTACTGCCACTCCCATAGTTCCTTATTTGCCAGTTCATCCTGTCGTGATACAAATTCATATTTAACGAAGACATGTTACCATGTAAGTTTTAAGATCTGACATGACCTTTATTACTATTGTTGATCTCCTTTTTGAACTTTCCAGTTCACATAACTTAGTCTAGTTGTGTTTTTTACCATGAATTTTCCTTGTCTAAAATATTCTCTTAATTTTGTTTTCATTTAAATCTGAGCCTCAATCCCTAGTCTCAATTTATTTTCCATAGACAATTGCTTTTTTCCCCCCTGAGCTTCTGTACTACTCAGTTTTGTGTAAGTTCATTTGGCTGTTAATTATACAATACTTTGTATTTCTGACTGTTGTCTGTATGGTTTGGTTTTTTTTCTTCTTTCCAACTCTGAACTGTAAATTCCTTGAAGCTGGGGTTAGTTTTTATACCTCTCTTTAGTTCTCATGCTCAACATCTGGCATAATGCCAGGAACATTTTAGATGATTAAGCCATTGAATGAATGGATTTTATTGCTTTGATACTGGTCTTATTTGAGATTTAGAAAAAAAAAATGATAATTAATCTTACCAATAGAGCTTAAGTCACCATGGAATTATCTCAGAAGTAAATCCTTAAAAGCATTATATTGAAGAGATTTAATTTAAGTAAAATTCGTAATTTACATAGTTTATTGCATGTTTTTATTTTATATCTTTAAAAATATGTAATTTTTCTTTTTTTCTACCTCTCTATCTCCCTCTCCCTCTTTCTTTTTTTCTTTTTTAATTTTTGGCAGCCGGTTCGAAGACAGTCCCTTACCCCTCCTCCTCAGAACACTATTACATGGGAAGAATATATATCTGCTGAAAATGGAAAGTAAGTATTTTTGTTTTATTTTATTTTTGAAATAGAGGCTTTTTTTGGTTTTATTTTGTCCATTGGTTTTTAGAAAGAACAGTTTGTAAAAATGTGGATATTTAGGTGTAAGATTATTTTAGCAAGAATTTTTAGTGCCTTCTTCTCTGAAGCAATTCTTTTATCTTGTAAAATATGCAGTAAGCCTGATGAGGGAAAGAAGTAACCCCAGTTACATTTGAATAAGTTGTGGAGCCTTCTTTTTACATCCCTGCTGCCATTTTATACAACCCCCCAAAATTACAGCACATTATTCTAAGAAAGTATATAATGTGAGGAATTTCCCACTGCAGCTGCTTATTTGAGTTTTCTCATTATATGTGAACTTTTATATTCTGTTATTATCCTAAGTCTTTAGTATGGTGGGTAAAGCCATTCGCTGTTTTTCTACTTTTTGCCTTTTAAAGCACATCCCCTTTCATTATCTGTTTCAGCCTGTGTCAGACCTCTTCTCGCCATCCTTACATAAGACTTGGCTTAATGTTGTATTATAGATCTTTGCTAGAGTACCTACTACATGGTTTGTATGTAGTAAATATTTATTGAATAAAAGGATGATGAGTGAACAAAAGGTTTATTTTGAATGGATAAATAAAAAGTTTTTTTTTCTCGCCAACCCTGTCGAAGAAGGTACAATTGTTTGTAGAAATATTTTTTCCTTTTGGTGGAGAATAAAATATTACCTACTTCCATGATTAGAAAAAAATTGTCATGACTTTTATTTATTTAATATTTAAGGTTTATTGTACTTTTCTAACTTCTTCTAAATGTTTCCAGCCTATATTATAGTCTATAATTAACATAGAATTCTTTATTCTTCTTACTAGTCAGTGGTAAGAAGTATAGACAGTAAAAGAGATTGAATTGAATAATGATCTTAGAGATATACAGTATTTTTAAAGTTTACTTTTTCTAGCAATTTGCTTTATTCCTAAAAACAGTGGTTATTAAATTTATTCAATTTATATTCAATTTATTCAACAAATGAAATTTGTTAAGATTTTTTCCTGAACTTTACTTTATGCTAGTTTCTTTTTTTGTTACCCATGTCTCATTTTTTATACATGTCTTAAGTCCTTTTAGCATAATTTAAATTTATGTCTGTATAGATTAGGAAAAATTAATTTACTAGTGATGTGATTAGAAGAGGACAGATTCTTCATAGGATGATGATAGCATGTAGAAAAGTTTTCCTAATTTTTAATTTTCTTCCCATTTTAGAGCTCCTCATTTGGGTAGAGAACTGGTGTGCAAGGAGAGTAAGAAAACGTTTAAAGCCACGATAGCCATGAGCCAGGAATTTCCCTTGGGAATAGAGTTGTAAGTTTGTCACTAACTATACAAGGCTATGAAAGAAACTGTGAAACCTTGAAGGGTGTAATAATATTTGCATCTGAGTGTTGCATTTGGGTCCTTTGAAATGAAAAAGCAAATAGCCATTGCTTTGATAGTTGTGCACTCTTCTAGACAATTTCTGTTTAACAAACTATTAACATTTTTACTATTTTAACCAGCTAAGTTTTGAATAATTTTTAGAATGATAAAAGTAGTAAATGAATCATGCTAATTATAAAAAAATCTAACAGCATGGAAGTTTATAGAATAAAAATTCGTTTACTTTTACCTCACTAATAGCTAATAGGGGAATAACTGGGGTGTTTTTGTCTAGATTTTTCTGTGTGTTTTGCCATTTTTAAAAATAAGATTGAGGAATAGTTTACATTTTGTTCTGTGACTTTCATTTTTTCTTTTAAAAAATACGTGTATCTTGGAGTTCTTGCAATAATTACATTTTTATCTTTTTCTTCTTTCCTTGGTATTTTGTAATATTGATGTACTGTCCTTTTATTTTATCATCCTCCTACTGATAAACATTTTGATTGTAGTTTGTCACCATTATAAGCAATACTGTAGTGAACATCTTGAATATATGCTTTCAAACCTGTACTCATCACCATTCATTTAGAAAAAGTTCAATTTGTGGAGCACTTGGGTGGCTCAAACTGCTTTTGATTTCAGTTTAGGTCATGATCTCTGGGTCATGAGATTGAGCCCAGTGTTGTGTCCGACTCTGTGCTGGCATGGAGTCTGCTTAAGATTCTGTCTCACCTTTTCCCTCTGGCTCCTTCTCTCAAAAAAAAAAAAGAAACCCAATTTGTAGAGTTTGTAGAGGTGGGTGGAATGGGAGTGGTAGATAGGGATAGCTGACCAACAGAATCACTACTTTAGGCTCCTCTCTGAAGTAGAGAATGAATGGAAGCACCAGGCTATTTTTCCTTCTTAGTTCCTTCCCCTTCTCTGGCCTAGAGTATCGAAAATTAATTATCAGAGAAGAAAGGATGACTCCTATTTTCTACAAAAGATATACATGTCTCTCATACTCCTCACTAACCAAAATTTGGAAAAATGGGTAGAATGAGCTAGACAGCCATTAATCTATAGATCAGAGAGGGAGATTGGTAGTTGTGAGAAGATGTGGGAAGGGCATTTAGCCATACCTACAAATTTGCATAATTCATCTTATCTTGGACCCATCTGACTCCAGGATCACCAGTTTTATATTCTAATAAAGAAGAAAAATGTGGCTAATTGTAAGATACTGTCAATTTTAGGAATTACTCAATTTCACAGTTGATATGTGAAAAAAAATGGGTACATGACAATTTATAAAATGTGGCTATTGTAACCGTTCCTTCTGAAAACAAAACAAAACAAAACAAAACAAGAAACATAGTGTGTAAAGCCAGACAAGATATTCATTCTAGAATAAAACATAAGTCAAAGACAGAAGAAAATTCCTTGTAAGTGGTTTAGAAAAATGTAAAAAGATGTGAAATCAGCAAACTAGGTGATTCTAGATGAGATAAGATAATAGAATTAAATGAAAAGGAGACTTTAAAGCTAAGGAAATAAATTAAGCACTAAATAACACTATTGTAGAACAAATACATTAGAAACAACAATGAACACAAAAGATGTGTCTGAAAAATAAAATGTGATAGCTCATAGTGAATTTAATGAAAAAAAGATTAAAGGAATTAGAGAAGCAATATTTATGGAGGACAAAGAGGATTCAACATAAGGATCATTGGTGATCCCCTTACATAGAAAGCCTCCAAAATGTAATCAAAATAGTATTCAAGGTAGGGTAAAAATTTCTCTGTAAGGAAAGACTGAATCTGTAGCATAACATCAGGTTCTAGGAAAAATCAAAGAATCATTGGTAACAATAATTACCGTGATTAAACAATTTGACTTTGATTATTTTTTTAAGATTTTATTTATTTATTTGACAGAGAGCTAGAGAGAGCCAAAAAGTACAAGTTGGGGGGAGGGGGGAATGGCAGAGGGAGAGGGAGAAGCAGTCTCCTTACAGAGCAGGGAGCCCAACTCCCTGGGCTCCCAGGGCTCTATCCCTGGAATGCAGGATCATGACCTGAACCAAAGGCAGATGCTTAACCAGCTGAGCTGCCTAGATGCCCCTGGCCTTTGATTGTTAATAAAGAAATCCAAGGGCATTTAGGCAAAAAAAGAGGTAAAAACCTGACTTTACATTATTTCACATCTTGACATTTCTGAGACAAAATGTGATCAGGTGGTATATCTGGCTAAGATGTCGTTTACATATTAGAGCAATTGAGGAAAACATTGAATTAAAAAATATAGCAGTCATTTGGGTCCATTTTCAAAGAAAAATAATACTATTTGAAAATGAAATTCATTCAATTAAAAGATGAAAGAAGGTTATAATTAAAGACTAATGTAATACTAAATTCTGGGAGACATTATGAAATTATAATTCAGAGGGAAAGAAGCATAAACTGAAATTTTATGCCAGCCAAATTTCCCTTTAAATATGCAAAAAGAAACACTCATTTATGAAGTCTACAAGAAATCAAGGAATACGAAGAATTTGAGAGCCCTTGACACAAAATTGACCAAGAAATTCAGCCACCCAGGGAGACTAATTAAGAACTCAGGAAAGTGTAGACTTCAGGAAGAACATGGGTGTAAACCTTTCCATTTATATACAGATCTAAAAATCAAACAACTGTGGAAATTATGAATTCACAATCAAATGTAAATGTAAACTTAAACACAGTAAAAGGGTAATAAAACAAAAAATCAGGAGGAAGAAGGAGGTGACATTTCCTCATCCTTAACATCTAGAGGTCAATACTACTATCTGAGTTTGATACATGTAGTTATAAAACAACATAAAGATACAAAGAAATCAATTTTTTCTCCTTCAAATTTTCAGGTTATTGAATGTTTTGGAAGTAATAGCTCCCTTCAAGCACTTTAACAAGCTTAGAGAATTTGTTCAGATGAAGCTTCCTCCAGGCTTTCCTGTAAAACTAGGTAAGAGAAAATTTACATGTAATATCAGTGTTTGTTAGAAGTATGGAGCTGTTTACTAACATTTAATAAGAAATGTGTTTTGAAGGAAAGGGATTTCCAAGTTGCTTACCTTTTTATAAAGTTTTTCTCTGATTATATAGATTGAGATTCATGTTTTATCAAATATGTAAAGTGCCCAGAGAATTCTAATTTTATGGGATTTAAGTTAAATGCAAGGGATTTGCAGATATTTCATACAAGAGCATGTGGGTGAACTTTAATAATGTTTTCTAATGTCAAATAAGGATTCTGGATTTTAGCCCAGATTTTTAGCAGATTTTTGAGTTCTTGAACAGTGGGGATGTTTCTAGGATCAACGTCACTATTCATGGGTAAAGTAATACTCATACATTTTATTTTTTAGTCTTAAATGTTTAAACTTAACTTAATCTTAAACAATGATCTTTAAGAAGAGTAAGCTCCCATTTTTGTGCATATTTATCTAACTAAGCATATCAGAAAACTGGGAACAAGAGACTGTTAAGAGATTCTTTAGGAATTTAGGCTTAGATTTAGCATTAATCTTCAGGAGAGCCTACCACCCATACTCTATTTGGATGGTGTTAATATTCCATCAAATATTTAATCAGTGCTTGCTATGTGCCAGGTGCTTTTCTAGGGGTAAAAGTCTCTGGCCTTTTAGGGTATACATTCCAGTGGGAAAGAAAAATAAATATGCAGTAAATATAACCTTTATTTAATCCCTCAGATGGATTTTATTTTTTAGTCAATATTAATGAAACCACATTTCAGAATAATTAGGCCAAAATGTTTTTCTCACCAGAACTAATGCGTTCGGAGGGCACTGGGGTGGCTCCATTGGTTGGGAGACCGACTTTTCAGCTCCAGTCTATGATCTCAGGGTTGTGAGTTCAAGGCCCACCGTGGCCTCCATGCTGGGTGTGCAGTACAGCCTACTTAAAAATTAAAAAAAATAAATAAATAAGTGAATAAAGGAATAAAAATTAAAGAAAAAATAATGCTTTCATTGCTAAAAAGTAAACATGACCTTTTCAACTTTACAAACTTGGAAATAAGCATTTTATGGGTAAAAATGGATTTTAAAATGTTTCAAAATATCACTGTAGATTCCCTTTTTGATGAAAAATTATTGGGAAACCAGCGTGTACTTTTAGGACTTATGATAAGATCTTAAGGCAGAAATGATTGGAAAACTAAAGCAATCGAGAGATATGTTTGAGTTAGGGATCTGGATCATTATGTGACCATTTCTGCAGAAGCTTAAAATCCCATTGTAATTTTCTATAGCCAGAAAATAGTTGAAGCATGGGACCCTCTTTAAGGTACTATATTTAAAGAGGTATGGTACCAAGCTGAAATAGTGGGCAGGGATTGAATATATGAGAGTTTCAAACTACCCCAGCATTCACATTTATTTAAGTCCAAAATATCTATTTAAGTCCTAAACTCCAGTCAAACCCCACAATAGAATATAGATTTGTATACAGAAGAAGTATTTTGATTATGTGGAAAGGAGGAAAAAAAGTGTACAATACTTCTTTGCAGGCATTTTTCTAATATAGAACCACATTCTTAACAAGGGATTCATAATCTTTGGCTTGCATATTAAAGTTATCAGAAATTTGTTTTCCTTTCTCTCTTCTGTCTTTTTGCCCTTCTTTTGAATTAACCCTTTAAAACTCTAGCCCTGGGTCTGTTTAATCTTCCACCATTTCTGTTTCTGTGTCAGCCTAGAAAATCCAATTGAAAGGAAAATTACAAAAATTTGGAAATTGTTGTTAAGGTAATTGTGTTTGCAAAATCAGCCAGAGCTTTAAATGCTAATTATGAATGATCTTTTGTCTTTTTGCTTCTTCCATTCTGTTCAAAGGCTCAATTTGAACCTCTTTTACCAGTCCCCAGCTTCTCCCACCACTTCGTTACACGTCCAAGCAGATGATTTTTGCTTCCTTAGTTTCAAAAAAAGACCATCAGAAATCAGACCTCCTTGTTACTCCCAGTCCTCCATATAGACTTTCTTGTCCCAAGTCTCATCTTTTTCTTTATATTTCCTATCTCAGTGGAAGTGGTACTTCTCTTCTTAACTTGAATAATCTCTTGATTTGTACTATGGATCTGTTATCCCATCTCTTTTAAAAACCTTGTTCTATCAGTCTCCACATATTTTTCTTTTATCATCAAACTCCCTTCTCTGCTGCTGCTTCTCTCTTAGCTGTTAGGCTTTGTTCAGGTATTTCTCCCTTAAAAATTCAACCAACTAAGTAAAATAACCCCTTTTACTCTTCCCTGTCCAGCACTTGCCTTTAATCTTTGTTTTCATAACCAGGTTACTTGAAAGTGTAGTTTTATATCTATCTCCGTTGTTACTTTCTATTTCCATTTTTTTTTTTTTTTGTAAAGGGTAGAAGGTGAAGGGAGACAGTGTTTTTCTACTTCACTTGAACTGCTAAAATGATGGCATTAGATGGCTATAAGTTTTATACACACACACACACACACACACACACATATATATAGCTAAAGAAGCTATACAAAGAAATATATTCAAAAACACTATAGATAAATGAAATGAAAATGAAATTGTAAAATAGTCAAGTAACCTATAGAAAGATAAGAAAAGGAAACAAAGAAATGAAAAACAGAGACAACAAATAAGAAAATAAAATGTCAGACTTAAGCCTTAATATGTAAATAATTCCATTAAATGTATGTAGTATAAATAGACTATTTAAAAGAGATTGACAAAAGAGATTAAAAAACATGAACTAGGGGCTCCTGGGTGGCTCAGGGGGTTAAAGCCTCTGCCTTCGGCTCAGGTCATGATCCCGGGGTCCTGGGATCAAGCCCCACGTCGGGATCTCTGCTCTGCATGGAACCTGCTTTCTCCCCTCTCTCTCTCTCTGCCTGCCTCTCTGCCTACTTGTGATTTCTCTCTCTCTGTCAAATAAATAAAATCTTTAAAAAAAAAACAAAAACAAAAAACAAAAAAACATGAACTATCTATGTTCTCTTTAAGGAACTGCCTTCAAATACGATATAGGAAGTTTGAAGCGAAAGGATGGAAGAAAATGTTTCATATTAACATTAATCAAAGGATAACAGGACTACCTTTTTAAAAAATTTTTTATTTATTTATGTGACAGAGATCACAAGTAGGCAGAGTAGGAGGCAGATAGAAAGGACGAAGTAGGCTTTGTGCTGAGCAGAGAGCCCGACCCCAGGACCTTGGGATCATGACTTGAGCTGAAGGCAGAGACTTTAACCCACTGAGCTACCCAGGTACCCTAGGACTACGTCTCTTAATGTTAGATAAAGTAGATTGCAGAGCAAAAAAGAAAAAAAATTACCAGAGACCGATAAGGATATAACTGATAAAAGGATTCGTTCATGAGGAATAGTAATTCTAAATGTATGTTCACCAAACAATAGAGCTACAAGATAGGTAAAACAAAAACCCAAAGAAATGAAAAGAAAATAGATCTACAATTATAATTGGAGACTTCATCACCCTTCTTCCCTAAACAGTTGATGTAACAACTAGACAAAATCAGCAAGGATATAGAATATCTCTACAACACCATAAACAAAAGTACTTAATTGGCATTTACCCAACATTAACTAAATACACATTCTTTTCAAGTACGCATGGAAGATATACAAAGATATGCCATATCCTGGTCCATAAAACAAACCTCAATAATTGTAATAGAGTGAAAAATTAATCATAATAGAATCATACTGGACAATAGTAGAGAGAGAAAGAAGAGCAAAATAAATCTAAAACCAACAGAAAGAAGAAAATAACAGAGTAGAAATCAGGGAAAGGGAAAACAAAACAAATCTAGAACGCCAATGAAGGAAAGAGCTGCTTCTTTGAAAAGATTCATAAAATCAACAGATTTGCAGCAAGACTGATAAAAAAAAAAAGGGAGAAAACACAAATTATCAATAAAAGGAATGAAATGGGATAGCACTACAGGTCCTGCAGAAATCAGAAGGATAGGGCGCCTGGGTGTCTCAGTGGGTTAAAGCCTCTGCCTTTGGCTCAGGTCATGATCCCGGGGTTCTGGGATCGAGCTCCACATTGGGCTCTCTGCTCAGCAGGGAGCCTGCTTCCTTCTCTCTCTGCCTGCTTCTCTGTGATCTCCGTCTGTCAAATAAATAAATAAAATCTTAAAAAAAAATCAAAAGGATAATAAGCACAATAAGGAATGAAAGGGGGCAGAAAAAGTCATTCAGAGCAGAAAGAAAACCTTCTCTGTTTGCAAGAGAGACATGACTCTATAAGTAGAAATCCCAACATTTCTACCAAAAACTAGAATTAATGAGTTCTGCAAGATGGCAGGATACACATTAAATGTATAAGAATCAGTAGTATTTCTGTATACTAATATTGAACACGTAGACACCAAAATTTAAATATTAAGTACCCTTTACAATTGCTAAAAAATACTTAGGCATGATTTTACCTAAACATGTATATTATTTGTATGTTGAAAATTATATAACACTAATGAAAGAAATTAAAGGAAGAGCTAAACGAATGGAGAGATACACTGTGCTCATGAATTAGAAAATTCAAAGATGTTACGATGAAAGATGTTAAATTGCTATGCAGGTTTAATACAATTCTTGTCAGAATCCCAATAATATTTTTTTTGTAGATATAGACAAGATTATTTTAAAATTTACATGGGAAGGCAAAGACTCTAGAATATCTGTATTAGTTTTTTGGGCTGCCATAACAGAATACCACAAACTGAGTGGCTTAAACAACAGAATTTTATTTTCTGAGCTTTCTCATAGCCTTCCGGGGCTATCCATGCCTCTCCCCTAGCTGCCTTTTTTTTTTTTTTTTAAGGTTTTATTTATTAATATGACGGAGCGAGAGAGAGAGAGAGAGAGAGAGAGCGAGCGAGCAGAAACACAGAGGGAGTGGGGGAGGGAGAAGCAGGCTCATGCCAGAACCTTGGGATCATGACCTGAGCCTAGCCACCCAGGTGCCCCTCCCCTAGCTTCTGGTGATTTTCCTTGGCTTATAGAAGAATCACCCAGTCTTTGCTTTCATCTTCACATGGAGTTCTTGCTGTATGCCTCCAAATTTTCACATTTTGTAAGGACACTGGCCATTGGATTAGGAACGACTATAATGACTTTTAACTTGATTACTTCTGTAAATTACAGACCCTATCTGCAAAAAAAGTCACATTCTGAAGTACTAGAAGTTAGGACTAGAACATATATTTCTTTGGAGGGGAGAGAATTCAACCCACAACAATAGCCAAAACAAATCTGAAAAAGAAGAATAATGGAGCACCTTGGTGGCTCAGTGTGTTAAGCCTCTGCCTTCTGTTCAGGTCATGATCTCAGGGTTCTGGGATCGAGCCCCACATTGGGCTCTCTGCTCAGCAGGGAGCCTCCTTCCCCCTCTCTCTCTGCCTGCCTCTCTGCCTACCTCTGTCTGTCAAATAAGTAAATAAAATCTTAAAAAAAAAAAGAAGAAGAAGAAAATGTGAGTAGTCTACTCTGTTTCAGTATTTATTATATGGCTACAGTGTTCAGGACTGTGGTTATAGGCTGAGGGATGAATGTATAAATCAACATAACAGAACAGAGAATCCAGAGATAGACCCTCACAAATCTGTAGAACTGTTTTTTTATAAAGATACATTAACAGTTCAAGGAGGAAAGATAGCCTGTTCAACAAATGATGCTGGCATAATTGGACATCAAAAAGCAAAACAAGGAACCTCTACCTAAGTCCTGCAGTTTATATAGAAATTAAATGAAAATGGATCATAGACTTGAATTTAAATATAAAACTGTAAAACTTTTAGGAAATAAACAGAAAGCATTAGGGGCGGATATAGGTTTAAGCAAAGCGTTCTTAGACTTCACAGGATACACAAGATGTATATAAAAAAAAAAAATCAATGAATTGGACTTCATCAAAAGTGAAGACTGCTCTGTGAAAGACCCAATTAAAGAAAACATAAGAACTTTTAAAACTCATCAGTGACAGAATGAACAGGCCCATTAGAAAAGGGCAGAAGACACAGACATTTCACCAAATAGGATATATAAATGGAAAAATAAGCACATGAACACTTTGTTCATGTTCACTTTATTAACCATTAGGGAAATGCAAATTAAAATCACATTATCAATTTACACACCTAACAGAATGGCCAAAATAAAACATGTGACAACACCAAATGTTTGTTCAGATGTCGAATTCATTTGTAATAGCCCCAAACTAGAAACAGCCCAGCTGCTCTTTGCACATTCCCTTGATCAGTTCCACTCTGTGTTTATTGTTGATATTCATATTGTTAACTCTACCGGATACTTTTCTGTTATCGTTCTTAATCTCACCAAGATTTGACTGTTTTCTCTAGAGTCCTTGTCCCAGTGAATGATAGTTTTTCTTCAGGTTTCCTCTGACTTCTTCGATAGAGTTCTCTCTCCATTTTCTTTCTGCCTGTCTGCTGCTCCTCTGGAGCAGCCTCCATGGTACCTTACTCTGGGCAGCCTCCGTTATATTCTCATTACAGCTGTGAAAACTTAAGCCAAAGCATGTTACTACTCTGCTCACAGCCTTCCATCAGTTTTCCATTTCATCCAGAGAATAAGTAGCCAGTTACTTTTGGATGTAAGCCCCATTTGATCTGGGTTTCTGTTTCCCCCCTGATGCCCTACTCCTGTTCGTCTTCCCTTCACTCAGCTGTTAGTCACACTGGTCTCTTAGCTGTTCCCAGTATACGCCAGACACTTTCTTTTTTAGGGCCTTTGTACTTGTTCCTTCTACTTGGGATTTTTTTTTTTTTTTTTTTGCTGTAGACAACTGTATGGTTCATACTGTCTTTGCTGAAAGGTCACTTTATCGAGGTTATCTTAAGACTGTCCTGTTCAAGAGCTCTGACTCCAGCACTGAGACTCCTTTCAGCCTACCATGCTTTACTTTTCTCTTTAGTCACAGATACTTTTTACTTACTTACTATGTCTCCCAGCCAGAGTATAATCTCCATAAATGCATGATGTTTTTTCCCCCTTGTTCACTTGTTTTGTTCCCTTGTTTCCAGTGCCTAAAAGGGATCATTAACTTTCTGAAGAGTAGTAAATATTTGAGGCTTTGCGGGCCATATGGTTTCTGTCACAACTACTTAATTCTTGTTGGAAAACTAAAGCTGCCATAGACAATAAGTAAATGAATAGCATCCTGTGTTCTAATAAACTTTATTTAGGGACACTGGATTTTGAACTTCATATAATTTTATTAGCCTGAAGTACTGTTTTTTGTGTATTTTTTTAACCATTAAAAAATGTAAAATCTTTTTTTAGTTCATAGACACGGAAACAGGTCAGGCAGTGGGCCTTACTTTGCTGACCCCTGAGTTAGGACAGCATTTGTAACTAATATACACACATGGATCACCACCACCCACCAGGGAAACTTGGTAATCTTTTTGTAGATTTTTGTTTTTGTTTTGTTTTGTTTTTTTCAGAAGAATATTATTCTTCAGTAAAATAGTAGCCTTGAAACAATTTACTCTTCGCTGTTATTCTAGACATATACTCACCTTAGCTTCATAGATCATTTCAGGGTTTTTTTTTGTTTGTTTGTTTTTTTGGTTTTTTTTTTTAAAGATTTTATTTATTTATTTATTCATTTATCTTTTTTTTTTTTTAAGATTTTATTTATTTATTTGACTGACAGTGATCACAAGTAGACAGAGAGGCAGGCAGAGAGAGAGGGAGGAAACAGGCTTCCCGCTGAGCAGAGAGCCCGATGTAGGGCTCGATCCCAGGACCCTGAGATCATGACCTGAGCCGAAGGCAGCGGCTTAACCCACTGAGCCACCCAGACACCCCTCATTTCAGGGTTTTAAAGGAAGCTTTAGAGTTTATTTTGTAGGTGAAATCCCTGAAGACCATGAATTAAATGATTTATAGGAAACAGAACCCTTTCTAAAAGCTCATATTAGGGATAAAACTAAGGAGAGTAATTAATGTATTTGACCATTTTTAATGTTGGATTTCACTGTAATTTCAGTGAGAAATATATTTTATATAAAAAAAAATGTTAGGCTGTGTTGGTATATTACTCCAATTCTGATGAGACTTTTTATCACATATATTTAAGTGATGGATTGTATTTCATATTTTAAAACAAGAGGGATTAATGTGTTTCTTTTGTATTAGGATGAAAATAAATTAGCTCAGATTCAGAACGGTATGTATGCTATAACATGAATAAAAAGGATGCCAGAATGCAAAAAGTACAAATGTATGTGTCTCTGCCCCAAGAAATAGATAAGAAACCCTGATGGAATCTGGCATTATAGTTTTAAGATTGGGAAGCAGTGGGAACTTGTGTTTTTGATGTGATTCTTGATGCCTTGATGTCTTTCTCTCCTCACCAATAAAAAACCCTTCTCCAAAACAGATACACTCACTATTGGGCATATATTAGGATCTGTCAGGTCCTTCAATAATACTTTTTTACATTTTAAGGAATATGGCTTTCTCTAATAGTATTTATAATCTGTAAATAGATAAGCATTTTATTTTACAGTATTATTATTGATTTTCATCTCTAGATATTCCTGTGTTTCCTACGATCACAGCCACTGTGACTTTTCAGGAGTTTCGATATGATGAATTTGATGGCTCCATCTTTACTATACCTGATGACTATAAGGAAGACCCAAGCCGTTTTCCTGATCTTTAACTGACATGGAAAGTGATGTCATCTAACCAAGGAAAGTAAGAGAATACAGAGACCCCAGAAGTGAATCCAAACAGAAGGGACAAATGTTCTGAGAAGAAAAGGGAATTACATTGAATCAACACATCAGTAATATGATATTATGAAACGGGCCTTTAAAAAGAATTTCAGCAAGTTTCCTGATGTGCCATTTTCAGTCTTTTTAAAAATATACATATTATAAGTGTAATAGTTTGACACCTTAATGACCCTGCGTACTTCTTATGTAAAACAGCTATAAGTGCTGTGATTTGTTTTTAAAAATTTTTACACTTCTTGTTGAAATATATATGCATATAAATATATCTATATCTATATCTATATCTAAAACACTTCTGGACCATTAACATAAATGTCTTAAGAGATGTGAAGCCCTTTTAAACTTGTCATCTTATATTCAAGGTGACATTTACAAATATTCCTTCCAGCTTTGTTTTCATAAAATGTAAACTATGTAACATTATGTATAGTTCAGTAATTTGAATGTTTGTTCAATATAATGAACTAGAAGGAATGCAGTTTTCTGTAGATGAATGAACCAAATGGTAACCATTAAACAGTTGCATTTATATGTTGCAATACATTTCAGAAGGAGCGTTCACTCTGCAGGGAATAAGGTACCTCCTTTAGCACCTTAGTGCAATTCATTGTGGTGCTATTTGTTTTTACCTGAATTCTTTCTTCACTGGAAAATGTTTGTTACTAATCTTCCTTTCATAGGACCTCTATTTTTTTTTTCTAAACTTGAGTTTAAAAGCCCTTTTTGTGTTCACGATAAAGTATGGCTAGCATGCTTAAAGATATTCCTCTTCCAAATCTCAGCACTTTAAAAAATAACTCCAAATTTTTAGACTTGCTTCCTAATAAGTGCAAATCATTCTGATTATTTTGTTTGATTTTAATGGAATATGGATGCATTCATGTCAGTTTTAAAAAAACAACCCACATATTTTGGACATCCCTACATATTTAATGCTTTCAAAATAAGGTAAAAACATTTTATATGCTAACAGAATATATTTGTTACAAGCTAAATTCCAGAAATATACACAGGATTGACAATTCCTACTGTTTATTTTTTTAAGTCATAAGAAAATATTTATTGATTTTAATCTCCAAAGTGAAATCATGCATTACTCATTTTTGCATTTAAAATTTTTCATATTAATTCCAAGATGGTTTGAAGGTCCAAGACTGAAAATAAATTAGGAAGAGTAATGTATAACAGTCACAAAATGTTATGTTGTATTTAAAGAGCTTAGCTAAAGAAATGTTTTTTAAATGTATTCTGATAAATGTGTCAGAATGCATCTGTCAAATTTTGTAGAGTGACCAATAGTTTAAACTTTTTCCAGGATTTTAAATCATTTGAATGAATTTAGAGACTTTTAATGAAGAGAGGATTTATTTAAAAATCCAAAGCATCAACCATAAGAAAATTTTATAATAAACATCTTTAAAGCTGCATCTTCCATGCTGAAACATACTACATTGCATATGTTGACATTTTATTAAATACATTTTATAATGAAGTAATCATAGTTAAAAATTCAAAGACCAATTACTACCGTATGTGGGTCTGTTGAATTTTGTGGAAAGAGTTGGTAAACCCAGATTAGGTTTATTGAATAGAAGTTGATCCCTATTATTTTGGGAATGCTTGTTGATAAGTGACTTGGAGATTGAATTATCCTGTCTATGATTATTTGAAGTGTGAGACACTGAAGGGTAGTAATCACTGTTGCTTGTAGGCTCCCTGACTTTGTGGGAATATGGTATACTTCAGGAATATACCGCAGATTTTTTTCACACGTACAGACAACTTAGTGGAGAAGAAACATGGTAAATTGCAGCTTGTGATTTATCAATTTCGTAAAAACTGTGAATATTTTGCTGGGGTACACTGGAGGTAGGAAGACTACTGAAAACTTTTGCACTTGGGTTTTCTTTTTAATTCTTATCTTTTTCTTTCATAAAGAATACTAGATTATCCATTCCAAAATGTCTTTTATCTGATCACAAAGAAAAGCAAATGTATCTCTTACGATGGTGAAAACAAGGTGTTAATTAATGCAAATAAACTTTTCACAATATTAGACTTTTCAAAATGTGCCTTTTAATCCAATTGATAAAGCTCTATGTATGCCATATTTCATGTAAGTACATCAAAACAATGTATTTTGATAATTGCACATGAAAATTTAGATTTTGTAGAAGTCCATTTGTGATTGAAGAAACTATTCAAACTTGGGAGACTATAAAATGGTAAGTAGATCAAAACAATGTATTTTGATAATTGCACATGAAAATTTAGATTTTGTAGAAGTCCATTTGTGATTGAAGAAACTATTCAAACTTGGGAGACTATAAAATGGT
>NC_081570.1:57645641-57756384 GCF_022355385.1 Mustela nigripes | reverse complement strand
CACCTTCAGTGGTCCTTCAGAAGTGCTCAGTATTCTTGCCACTAGTACTTATCTTTGAGAAAATTTTTCCCTAGAGACAATTTGCCTCTGTCTGTAGTATTCATATACAGTGAATTGTCAGATTTTGTAAAAGGGGCACATAAAGCAGATGCTGTGATGACTTTGAGTACAGGTACATATGATTGTCTGGAAATTAACACATTTCAGAGAAGCTGACATCCAACAGAAGCTGAAAAGCCATGTATAGTTGACCCTTGAACAACACAGGGGCTAGAGGTGCGATGCACAGTCAGGAATCCATGTAACTTTTGATTTCCCCCAGACTTAACTACTAATAGCCTACTATTGACTGGAAGCCTTATTGATAAAATTATTCAACACATTTTGTGCATTATATGTATTATATATTTTTACAATAGAGAAAAATGTTAAGAGAATCATAAAAGAAAACACATTTACAGTACTGTATGTAGTGTATCAGAAAAATCTGCATGTCAGCGGAGCTGCACAGTTCAAACCCATGTTGTTCAAGTGTCAGCTATTGTTTCTTTCTCCTGCTTAGGACTGGTGTTGAGCCCCACTGACATAAAGATGGTTTTTCCTGGTGATAATGTAAATTGTTTATTCACACCTGAGGGGATGATGATAAATGGTTGTTTAGTGAGCCTTCTCCCCAGTTCTCAGTAATTCTAGGGTGAAGATCCTGTTTCGAGTCTACAAAAGGGAAGTAATTATTTTCAGGATATACTGAATTAAGGAATGCTTCCTGCTGCTTTCTTTTTAATTGGCAAATAACATGGTTCAGAAAAATTTCTAGTAGAAAACTAGGTGGATTTGAAGTCCTGCTACTAGTATTCTAGTCTTTAAAATTGAGAGAGAATTATTGAATAGCATGGAGCACAGTATTTCTCTGCTGTTAACTCTAGCAAAAAGTACCTTAACCATGTTTTGCAAAATTAACAAAATGCATCCTTACCAAAGTTGCTATATTTCAAACTATGGGGAGTTTCAAAGATGACAGTGAAACTCACCCCAGAGGTAATATCATAGAGAGTTAAATCACTTGTAAAGACAGCAAAATTAAACTTGCTAAAAGCCCATCATTTGTATACTATCAGTTAGCAAAAATAATCCTTGCAAAGCATTTTGTTGTCAGAAATCTGGGGCAATAGGTGTCCTAGGCCACATCTCAAGTATTAATATATTTTTCAGATCATATGACCATCCTTATAGTAGCCAGTGATGAAATTTTGAAACTTTTATAGCTCAGTTTACAATAGTACTTTAAGCCACAGTGGCACCTATGGTATGCAGAATTACAATTTCACATTTGCCATAGGACCTATAAATACTGAAGCAAAATCTCCTCTAAGTGTTTTAAAGGAAGGCACTTGACAATCAT
Organism: Mustela nigripes; assembly: GCF_022355385.1. NCBI lineage: Eukaryota > Metazoa > Chordata > Mammalia > Carnivora > Mustelidae > Mustela > Mustela nigripes. The sequence goes on along the minus strand of NC_081570.1, from coordinate 57,754,982 downwards.
TCCTGCATTTGTGTTTTGCTGGTGTAAATGACTAGCCTGGAGTTAAAACTTTGTGTAATATAAAAACAAAATAATAAACCCACCACTTATATTATCTGTATATCCCAGAGAGTTCTCGGTCATAATGGTGTCCAACGACAACTGGCTGAGGTGTTTTAAATAATGAGTGTGGGTAGCACTGGAATTCTGTAGGGCAGAAGGGAAGCAGAAATTTTGTAGTTTATACACATTGTGGCTTCTCTGCTGACCCCTGTGGGATGATGAAGTGGTAGCAGGGCTTACAACTGCCTCACCTTCCCCTAGATCCTCCCTCAGCTTCTCAGACTTATGTGCCAGTTGGTGTTTACCTTCACGAGGAAGGGTCCTGGCTTCCTTAGGACACCCCTGCCACTGAGGTCAGAAGAAAACAAGACCTGACTCAAGTTTCAGCCCATCCTTGTGGGCCCTGGCTCTTGTTTGTGGTTCCATCTATTCTTACTCCTCCAACTATCCATCTTCTTTTGTAGACTGCCTGCGGGCTTTAATCTCCAGCATCAGATACAAAGCAACTTTGAGACTAAGCAGCCCCCACAGTTATGGCCAAACCTCTTAATAAAGGTTATTTCTAGTGATTCTGCTCCTTTGAACACTTGTAAGAAAAACATTTTTAACCTACATGGTGCTTGTCTTCCAAAACTTATTTAAGTAAGCAAATTTTAACTGTTACACAGTGAATGCAAAAAGGCAGTTTTTTTTTTTTTTTTTTTTTTTTAAGATTTTATTTATTTGTCAGAGAGAGGGAAAGAGAGCGAGCACAGGCAGACAGAATGGCAGGCAGAGGCAGAGGGAGAAGCAGGCTCCCTGCCGAGCAAGGAGCCCGATGCGGGACTCGATCCCAGGACGCTGGGATCATGACCTGAGCCGAAGGCAGCTGCTTAACCAACTGAGCCACCCAGGCGTCCCGCAAAAAGGCAGTTTTTACATTTGGTTTATCAATAAAATTATATCCTGAGATAACTGGAAAGTGATATTAACCATTATTTGGAACATTCCAGATGTGACCCTGGACTTTTAATTTCTATGCCCAAATCCTACATCATCTAAATAGCTTTCTTTAAAAAAAACCAAAAAGACATGAAACATATTAGTGACAGTGCACTGGGGAGAAAAAAAAAAAACCTTACACGGTGATAACTTTTGAAAAGAATGGGAACATGTCACTTCCCTGATTTGTCTAAGGACATCATTATAAACAAATTAGTTCTGTCAGATCCTTTCTCTGTGAATTCTTTACCAGTTACATCTACTATACACTTTGTATATTCTTACAAAATTCCCACTGGTAAATTAGCATGGTTTACCCCTGAGTTATTTTGAAGAATGTCTGAATGCATTGCATATAGACTTTGACATTATAAAATGAAAACAGCAACAAAAATAATAAAACTAAGTAAAACAGACTCAATCTGCAACTCCAGATTGGTCTCATTTAGAATGGTGCTTCTGATAGTAAAGCCTTAATAATAGACATATTCTGGATGCTCTTAAAAATACCAGTAGCATTTCTGCTACATTCATATTTAGCTAAAATAAATACAAGCAAATGTACTTGATTACAGAGAATTTATATAGAACATGGATGAAATTCATTAGCTTAGAGACCAAAGTTACAATTTCAATTACAGTTTGAAAGATGTCTACCAATCTTCAAACAGCATGGCCCCCTAAGTATACAACCTAGTGCCCAACTGGAGAAATTGGTAGTTTTGCTAGAGAAGTTGGTGTCCATCCTGACACCAACAGAACCTTATTCAACTCTAAGAAGTGACACCAAGATTAAGAAAACTTACTGTTCTAGTGAAGTCCAGTTTGATTTCTTTTCCCCAAGCCCCTAACATTTTCCTATGCTCCACACAGTATATAATCACTAGGCTTATCCAAAATCCACCTTCACAAGAAGGAAAACGTACCTTCTCAAAGTTGTATCTGTGCACAATCTATCTTAGAGTTTCTGCTAAAACATTTCCCCAAATTATTGTATACTTTTGAAAAGCTCCATGATCAAATGCCAAGTAGCATGTACTGACCCAGGCACAGGGCTACATTGTTTTTCTAACGACCAAAAGACATGGTAAGGTGGATGCTACTCCCATTTTAGATAGGAAAATGAAGAAACATTAGGTAGGTATCCTACCTATAAATGAAGCCATAATTCATAACCAGACTCATAGCCTACTTCTCATTGTTGAAGAATTTAAGTAAATAAATAGGACAAACATTTTTCTAATAAAACCACGTTTATTTTTTATCATTTTTACTACCAAATACAGAACAAAAGTCAAGCGTGGAGGCAGTATTCACTTGATTTTAACTGATTGTGTTAAAGGCTTATGTCCCAGTACAACCCTACCTTTGTGCATAAAATGTTCACTGAAAAATAACCCAAGTGTGGATTCCCTTCACTGTTAGCATCTTAAGTCAGTGACATTATTTTAAAGCCAAAAATTTCTTGCTTTTTAAAGTTAGTATATATTTGTATTCAGAGATTAAGTGAGGGAATAGGCTTTAATATTAGGTTTAACCATGTGAAACTGCCAATATTACTTGTTTTTCACTTACAAAAATGGCAGGGTCATATGGTTCAAACTTTATCTCCTAAAAAATTTTTTTAAAGTTTAAACAAATGTCATTTGTGTTCAATTTTGTGTTTAAAAAAGTGCAATGATTAATAGAGGACTGTTACTAGAACTTCTTACTCACTATAGACAAAATTCCTTTTGATAAAATCTTTAAAAAGCTACTTACTACAAACTGTAAAAACAATGCTGCTTTTCTATATGGCATTTCAAAGTTAAAAAAAAAAATTAAACTCAAACTTGCATAAAAGCTACAGTTCAAGTCTCATTTCCTCCCATAATGCCAGCCACTCAAACACTACTCAAGAGTATTTCATAAAATGAATAAATATACTATTTAGTACTGTACAGTAGATACATACCATCGACAATTTCTATACTATTCCAGAAAAGGCAAATTTTTATATTTCACTGAAAATAGAAATTTACTAGATATAGGTGGGATCATTTGTCCTAAAGTTCACGGCTTTACTCAACCCCATTCCTACACCCAGAATATGAGAAATAAAATTACACTAAGACTGCTTTCGATAGAAATAAAGCCAACTTTGACAATTCTGATGGCAACTAACTGCTACAGTGATGGAGTTCATCTTACTACTATATTTAAATATGTGGATTGAAAGGGGAAAGGTCTTGATTTGTAAAATGAATGAGGTAAATGTCTTACATTCAACAGCGTAAATAAATACAAATACAGTTTTACAGGAACATGAACATAAGTTTAAGGGTTTTATTATCAAAGTCTTGTAAAACAATTTCAGAAACTGTACATCAACATGGCACAGACTGTAGCCTACTTTTGTTTATACTGCACAAAAGTGAAGCTTGAAACTCCTGTAACTAAGAAAACAGTTGCCTAACTACTTTGCATTTAACATGAATCACTGTGTGCATAAGATTACTACTGCAGTAACAGTAACACAAATTTATTGGTTTTATACAACTTGAGATCAAATAAAAAGTACATTATCAAGTAGATTTGTCTTATTTTAAAAGCATATGAAGGTCAATTTAAAATGCACTACCCCCTTTTTCCAACACTGAGATTAAAACAAATTAATAAAAGAGTGGAAAATTGAAAATCAGGACAAGAGAAAACTTTCTTTTACAGATGGACTCAGGATAGGCAGCTTTCACTGATGTAGATGTGGAATAAATTATTTCAGGAAAAAAAATTCCCAAACACCTTATGAGAAAGTATACAACTCTACTTCAAAATATGCTATTTACTCACTGCCAAAGACAGTTTCATTTGAAATCTTGTTTCTGTAATTAAAGCCTAATCAGCCATCAAAAAAGGTTAGTGCATATATAACCTTTCAAAGTTAAACAAAAGCCACAAAAATTTAGCCACAAGGCTTAAAGGATTATCTTCAGATGTAACTATAAGAATGTTAATCTGTCATGTCAACAAACAAGACCATAAGTAGATCCATCATGGTGGAGGATTTTAATGACATTTAGGATATTCCTGCCACAATTAACATGCAATCAGTGCATTCCCTACATGGCTCTATTACGGCAATGAATCAAATTCTAGAAATACTATAAGTGAACTTACTTAATAAAGGAGATCATACAACATAAACAATCCATGCCTGCTGTAGATGCATGCAGCTTTTCATTTTTGTTATGAAGCAGCACCAGAATAGTAAAACTGCTTGGTTACTCAATCAGATTTCACCATGTCATGAATTGGTTACTCATGTATCATTTTCTAAAAGCTTTTGGATGTAAATAACTAATATCAGTATCAGGAGCTTTATAACCATTTATAACTCAGAGCTGTATACATCTAGGTTTGAGATGAACAAATATAGCATTAAGAAATCACACAAAGGAATGACACTGATGCATGTATACAGTTGGGATTCCCACAGAGGCAATATTCAGTCACTCATATCCATGTCTTCTTCATGATGATCATCCCCATTCACTTTGGATTCTCTTAGTGAATCACCAGTTCCCTTTTCCACAGAGCATTCTTTTGTTTTAGGGGAACCTGGTTCTGTTGGCTTCTTCTCCTCTTTTTTCTCTTTCTCGCTGTCATACCCTTGTTCCTCTTCATCGTAGTCCCGTGTAACCTGCTTTGCCAAGGAGAATAAAAAAGTAAACGTCTTCCCAAAAAAATCGCTTCTTAAAAATTACCAGCACTACCCCAGATATCAAAGTAAATTAGTTTGTAAACATACTTTTACATCTTTATCACTCTCTGATTTTCTTTCCCGATCCTTTTCCTTATCTTTACTTTTTTTCTTCTTGCTTGTTGATCGTTCTCTTTCATCTCGGCTTCTTTCTTTGTCTTTATCTTTTTTCTTCTCCTTTTTATGTCTAGAATGACAGTAAAATATTCTTAAAAAAGATGCTTTAAAGGAACCACTCAAGAAGTTTCACCCTTAAAGTGTAGCAGTAGGTTTAAACTTGTTCAGACGGTGACTTTGACCCAAATTCACATGACATGAAGAACAACGAAGACCTGTTTCAAAACGCCAGATACAAGTTGTGCACTAGTGATACAGGCAAGATGACTGTAACTGGTTACAGGTCTAAAACGCCTGATCCTAAACACTTTTTATAATAACACAGTCTCAAGCAGAAAGGAAATATATCAGCATATTCTTACACACTTTAATTTTTGAAAAGGAAGAAAAAGCCAAGGAGAGTTTTTTTTAAATAAAAACGGACAGCTTCTGAAATGTAGAAAGTACAGATCCATACCACCAACATTCTTACCTCCTAGGAGACGGTGAGCGAGACAATTTTCTTTTAGGTGACCTAGGTTTTTTAGGAGATCTTGTGCCACTCCTACTTCGTCGTCGTCGTCTCTCTCTAGAACCACAAATGTGCAAACTAGATTTTAAAATACAGTATGATCTAAAAAATGCAGACACATCATGGCAGATGGTGTCTACTGAAGGAGGTCCACTAGGAACTTCAACAACAGGATCTGATAATTAAAAATCCATTTTCATTTTTGTTTATAGACTTTATTTTTAAGTAATCTCTACCCCCAGTGTGGGGCCTGAACAAAACACTGAGATCAAGAATTGCCTACTCTTCTGACTAAGCCAGCTGGTGCCCTTTAAAGACCCATTTTCAAATTTTGCTTTGAGCTGAAGAATCAAATGAGTAATTCTTTCACAAACTATATGATTTTCCTTTCATGCCTTCAAGAAACCCCTAACTTGTGGCAATTCTTAAAGACAGAACTTCTGGGGTCCCTTGGTGGCTCACTGAGTTAATTGTTTGCCTTCAGCTCAGGTCATGATCCTAGGCTCCTGGGATCGAGCCCTGCATGAGGCTCGCTTACCAGGGAGTTCCTCTTCTCCCTCTTCCTCTGCTGCTTCCCCTGCCTGTGCTTTTGCACTCCCACTCCTAAATGAATAAATAAAATCTTAAGAAAAAAAATTTAAAAAGTTCTAATTCAGGAAGGAAAAACAGTCTGAAGCAAATTATTTCAGATCTCAGTTTTAACAGTGGCAGAACAGGTATAAGATAACATGCCATGATATAAAAGTCAATTGTTAATAAAACCCAAAAAAATTACTTTTATTAAAATAAAATTAAATTAAAAATTAAAATTTTAAATTTAATTTAATTAATTAAAAATTAAATTAAATTAAAAATTCAGGTAGTGTTAGTAGTTAACAGTTAAGATCAAACTGACTCCCTTCAAAAAATGGTGCCCCCCCAACCATGCTTTGAGCAATTAGTTTTAAAATGCATATAGCATTTCCCCTTTCCTTAAAATTGTGGCTTTTTCTTTTTTAATATTCTGCTTCTGTCACTATTCTCAAAAATTTTAAAACTTGCAAGATGACCATTATTACAATTTAGGCACAAGGAAATAATAAAAAATGAAACCCCACACTTTTGGTTGGTTTTTTAAAAAAGCTTTTTCTTTAACTCTTACCAGCCCTCTGTGACCTCCCCTGGCAGAAACATTACACACAGTCTTGCATTCATCAAATATTAAGTCTGTCAAGTCTGTACACCTCCTATTTCTTGCTACTGCTCTGTGTAACCAAAATTCAAAATACCCTAAATGAAAGAGATGTTTTGTATTTCTGTGTCCCTGTATAGACTGTAGCACAACTGAAAACACAGCAAGTATATAATTAAAACTTAACAGAATACACCTTAACTTAGAATAATCCAATTATAAAAGTAGGATAAGGTGCTTATAAAAGTACTTTAAATAAAGCAACAGCAAAAAAAAAAAAAAAAATCCCTCTAGTTTTCAAGAACATGTATGTTGCCATCCCACCTTTTATGCCCCTTTCCTACCTATGTATTCTGTAGACCTGGTTTAGCATTTCCTTAAGCACTCACACCTAGTTTATTTTCTTGATTAGATATTTACTTTTAAGAAACTATCACCCTGGTAAGAAACCCTTTAAGTATTCATGCCAACCACTGATCTACTTCGTCTTTATAGATTTAACTACTCTGGACATTTCATATAAAGGGAATCATACAATATGTGGTCGGTCCTTTGTGACTTTCATCTGTCATACGTTTTCAAGGCTCATCCATATTAAAGCATCTATCAGTACACTTTGTTTTCACTGCTGAACAATATTCCACTGTATGAATATATACCACTTTGTTTACCCATGTTAGTTAATGGACATTTGGGTCGACTTTTGGATTATCATGAACAATGACAGAAGTTCTTGTGTGGACACGGTTTTCACTTCTCCTGGGTATACCCCTAGGACTAAAACTGCTGTTGTCAAGAAATTCTAACTTTTAAAAAAAATTTTATTTATTTGACAGAGAGAGAGATCACAAGTAGGCAGAGAGGCAGGCAGAGAGAGGGAGGGGGAAGCAGGCTCAATGCAGGGCTTGATCCCAGAACCCTGGGACCATGACCTGAGCTGAAGGCAGAGGCTTAACCCACTGAGCCACCCAGATGCCCCAAGAAATTCTAACTTTTTAAAGAATTGCCAAACGGTTTTCCAAAGTGTCTGTCCCATTTTTTGTTCATACCAGCAATGTACAGAGTTCCAATTTATCCACATCCTCACCAACCACTAATTGTTATTTTTAAAAAAATATTATCATCCTAGTGGGTGTGAAATGGTTCTGATCTGCAGCATTTCCTTCATGACTAATGCCAAACATCTTTTCAAAAGCTTAGTGGACATGTGCTTATCTCTGATGAAGCTATCTTTGCCCATTTTTATACTTGATCATCTATGATTTTTCGATGTTCTAGATAACAAGTTCCTTACTAGCTTATATATAATTTGCAAATACTTTCTAGCATTCTGGATTATCTTTACCCTCTAGATAGTGTTCTTTGAAACACATGCTTTTAGTATTGATTTCCAATTTACTTACATTTTTCTGCTTATACTTTTGGTGTCATTTAGGAAACCAATGCCAAATTCAAGGCCATAAAGATTTAATTCTTATGTTTTCTTCTAGCAGGTTTTAGTTTAGCTTTTATATTTAGATCTTTCATCCACTAAATTACTTTAACCCACTGAGCCACCCAGGCACCCCAACTAAAAAGTGGGAACCTCCTAGTGAATTTGAACATCAAGATTAAAGAATAAAATACTGCAGCAACTCATGTGTAAATGAGGCTAGAAGAAAGGAAGTAGCCAGCCTTACTACTAGCAAATGAATTCTATATTAAGAATGAAAAACAGATTTTCTCTGGAGTAAAGTTGAAACACTCAATTTTCACTAGCAGATTAAAGACATAGTTACTAGTCTAAGAATGATACAAATCGGAACTTATATGGCCTCTCATTTTGTCAATAATGACTATATATGTGGATATTTTAAACATGAGTTAGAATAATGAAATGAATTTACTGTAGTAATTCAGTATATATTATTAACCACTAAAACTTAAAACTAAATCAGGATACGAAATGTACATGGCAAACATAAAAACTGACCTCTGTTGAATTCCATGTCATTTCAACTGTAACACCATATTAAGTAAAAAGAACTTTTGATTATTCTTCACAAATTGCTTTTAAAAATTTCAACACTGAAGTTATGCACCTATGTATTGGAAAACATTTAATGCTCATGGCCTACTGACATTCTTGCAAACAAGGTTGTAAAAGGTACCAAGAACTCAAAATGCCACTTCTTACCTGCTTGCACTTCTGGAACGTCTGGCTGTGCTGTAACTTTTTGGTGGTGTTTTGGAACGTTTCTTTTCTTTGTCTTCTTTCTTTTTGTCTCTAATAAATGAACAAAATTTCCAAATGCATTAGAAGATTCAGTGCATATAAATACAGCAATGAAAAAAACAGAAGCAGAATGAAATCTAATCCTATTCTTAAAACATGAATATTCTTATAGAAACGTAATAATAGCTTAAGGGCATATTTAGTAAATTTAAAAAAAAATCATTTCCTGCTATTCCACATAAAACTTCTCTCCAAAAGAGCAAAACAGACTATGTGATGAAAAAAAATATATAGGAGGTTGTCCAATTTCTTGGTATGTCTGGCAATAAACACCAACATTTATTTATTATTATAAAAGATTTTATTTAATCGTCAGACAGAGACAGAGGAGAGAACATATAAGCAAGGGGAGTGGCAAGTATTGGGAGAAGCAGGCTCCCTGCCAAGCAAGGAACCTGGGATCATGATCTGAGCCAAAGGTAGATGCTTAACTGAGTCACCCCCGGTGTCCCAACACCAAGAGTTTTAATAATTATCTCCAGGCTCTTCAACACCCCTTGTTCTCTCATCAGATTACCAATTTCCCCACCTACTATGACTCTGGGTCCTCTACTCTCAGGCCAGAACCCACAAAGCACTACTAGATTTAATGACTACTATTACCAATATTCTTCCAAAGTACATACCCCATTATGTTGTTAACCTTCACCATGGACCAAGACAACCGTCTACTTTTTTCCCCTGCTACATATTCTACGCTATTCAGTACTATAAGCAAAATATCTTAACACAATGGAATATTATTATACATACTTCAATTCTAAACCTTTTTAGAGATTCTTGTATATTTACTTTTATTTCCTACAGCATTTTTTCCTCCTAGATTACCATTCTCCCCAAGACTCTGCACAAAAGGTAATCGATGTATTTGTTGAATGAGAAGTCCTTCACTCCCACAGACATACATACCTATCGTCAACTATAACGGTAGAGATTAAAGTATCCCTTTTGTTTTTCTAAGCTAATCCCTTTAGCTCCTATTTCTGTCCTTTTCTTCTTTGGTCACCCTGCTGCCATCAGTTACCCCCTCCCCTTTGTTCATGTCTTTATAATTTCTGATTACTGTTACTTTCCCTCAAGGATACTCAGTTATGTTTCCACAAACTGATCCTCTATCAGAAATCTTTTCTAAGTACAAATCTGAAGAGTAATAACTCCCTGTTCCGTAACTTTTCCATCTCTTCCCATTGCTTCCTGGATCAGGTACAAACTCCTTTGTGAGAACAACACAGCCTTCTGTGGGTCATCTGTCTTCCTAAACTTTTCCGACCTTATTTCCTAGCCACCCCCCATACCAAAATACTTGCCATTTGTGTTCCCTCTCTTGCTGTGTCTCTTCCTGCTAAATAAATAAAATCTTAAAAAAAAAAAAAAAAAAGTTCCTTGAAGGAAAGAACACCCAATTCCTCTTTGTATGATATTCATTTCATTATGCAAGCTTGGTTGATTGACTGGATTAAGATGACTCACCCTATAAAATACAGTAACTAAAAGCCTCCTTACAGGCTGAACACTCAGTACAGCTACCCCCCAAATCTTTGCTCCCAGATGAGTTATATAGTCATGGAGAATAAACTGTTTTGGACTTCAACTGTCCTTATTATTTTAATTACATAATTAAATATACAAATGGATAATAGATAGTATAAAGTAAAAGGTCTGCTTCTAAAAAATTAGGCTACTATTTAAGAGGGAGGTAAGGACAGCTGCTCAAAAAATAAGCGTTATGAAATTGTATACATGTGACAACTATAAATGAGAAAAATATAATAAAAATCTAGGTACTTTTTAAAAGTGATAGTTCTCTTGCCACTGTGAAGGTGGTTCAAGTGAAAAAGAGTGACTTGTTAAATGCTACTCAAGACTATGTATTAATTTAAAAGGGTCTGGCCCTATATGAAAAAGATGGACTACTGTATGAATTCACATTTAAGTCAAAATACAGTGTTAAAGTACAATGTTTCTTTAGTGACTCCTCAACTTTAACCTTCTACTCATTCCAAATCATGGGACAGGAGGCTCTCCAAATATGGTTCAATGTTTGCCATATATTAATTCTTAATATTTATAAGGTGCTGACACTGGGATTTGGAAAGGTAAATTAAGGCATAGTTGTCTGCCATAATCCAACTCTGCAGCACACTGTAAAGAACGGTGGGAGTAGCACCATATCCGTAGCAGGGTTGAGTAGAAAAAAGGAAACGAAAGAACGTAATAGGACAGACAAGAATTTTTACTACAAAGAAATCATCTCAGTTTTCAGCTCTAAGAAGAAACCTTAAGTTTACAAAGGAGCCCAGGAAAACAAATGTCAGCCTCTTCAAAAATTAAATAGTTCCTTCTCCAAAGGAAAAAAGAGGGCTACTCTCTCCTTCTACCACCCCTTTCGTCTTTAAGTAGCCCATATCTAGGATTTTGGGAACTTTAAAATTTGTCTTCCCACCTAATGTCAATGGTCTACTGTACCTGGTTTTTGATGTGCTCCTTGACCTTCTACCTCTCTCTCGGGAATGAGATCTTCTCCGTCTTGGACTTTTGGATCGTCGCCTACTCCTTGACTTAGAATGTGATCTCCTTCTTGATCTGCTTCTTGACCGCCTAATAATGAAAAAGCCAATACATGTGTATAAAGGCAAACAGACTAGTTCTGGGACTGTTTCACTTAGCACCAAATGATTCAAACATATGGGTTAACCATCAACAAGTGGGGGTAATTTCCTATCAGTTGCTGATGTTACTTATTTAGTCCATAAGGCTTTTTTTTTTTTTTTGAAGATTTTATTACCTTAGGGAGCAGCAGTGACCAGGGTAGGGGTGGGGAGAATCTTAAGCAGACCCTGTAGCCTGATACAGGGCTTAATCTCACAATCCCGAGATAATGAGGTGAGTCAAAACCAAGAGTCAGATGCTCAACTGACTTGAGCCCCCCAGGCACCCCTAAAACATCTTTGATTCCCTAGAAACTAATACTTCTAACACTAGAATTTCTCACCTTTTAACCTCAATCTGTCAGAATAGTCCCCCTGATACTGTAACTCTGAACCTAAAAACTGTACTAGAGAATGAAGGAAAATAAAAAGTACCTGATTCACTTGCATCATCTTCTAACTACACAGAATTTTAGCACGTGTCTTATGTAATTCCTCACTATGGCAAGTTAACTCTACTGGTCGATTACCAAATACTTAATATTTGCTTATTACATGCTTTATAAGTGCTTATTCTTACAATAAGCCTTTCAAGTAGGTACTATTATAATTCATTTTATAAATGGAAACCACTTAAGGTGTGTTGTTGCTTTCTATGATTTCTAATTCTTCTCTGAAATGTTGCTTTACTTCTTTGATTTACAACCTCAGAGATAGAGCCAATGTAGCCCTATATAGATATATACAACTCAGCACAATCTGCCTCTTTAACTTTCACTTCCCCTCACCATTATCACTAGCTCTACATGATGATCATATCTTTCCTGTCATGTAACAGAAGTGCTTCTTTCTGCACCGTCTCCCAGCCTTTTCCCCCAATCCTATATACTTTCTCTTCCGGGACTTAAGAAGCACAATTAAGTTTTTGATGTTGTCACCGATCCTCTTCCTCTTGTATTTTATTCTCTTTTAAGAATAATTAAAAATAAACCGCATCTTCTGCTTAAGATTTTATCATTTAACTTCTAAGGACCATTCATTCAACCTGTTTCTATGGAAAACTTCTAATTCAGTCAAACTTTTTACATTCACTTAAGGTGCCCAGAGGAAACAGAGTTTAGAAATGGTAAAGATATATGTCCAAATCTCAGTTCAATACCAGCAAATGGAGAACATTCTTTGAGTCTATTACTTAATGAAGAATAATAGCACTTACATTGTGAATATTAGTTATTTAAAATTTAAAATGAAGTTAAAAAGTCAGCTCAGTGCTTTGATGTAGGTATATATATGAACTACTGATTCCTTTCTTTCCTCTTACTAATGTGCCAGTATGGGTTCTGCTGTCTCCTTCTCTAAAACCACTATTTCAAAACTTGTGTCTTATTGAATCAATAAACTTTCATTTTAATCATCTCCTATTTGGCATTATTTGGCAACTACTAAAACAATCCCTTTCAATAACATGTCTATTTCCTAGAAAATGTTCATGTAATGCTTACCTACCTTTCTGTAAGCTTCATAAAAATGGGGACTAAATTTGTCTACCTTATTCAATAACTATACTCTCGAGCAATCAGTACAGTGCCAGACTCTAGTAAAAGGTACTAATAGTCTATTTTAGGTGATAGTGACTCTATGAAATATAATCAAAATCATCACTTTCTTCTTAAGAGTTAAAAATAATTCTGGAAAATAAAACTGATGTTATTAGAATTAAACACTACTCATCTTTTGAGTATACTGGCTTTAAGAAAATTATGTCGACAATCATTTTTGCTAAACCGAGTTACTCATTTTTCCAGCCTTTAACGTATACACAAAAATAGAAGTAGAGAAGCAATAAATCAAACATTCTCACAGTTTTTCTAAACAAATGATTAATAAAAGATAGTTTCAAAAATCTAATAAGCAGAGGTATCACACCCATCTATTTACTGTAAGGTCCTGAAAGTTATTTTTTTAAAGAGTAATGTACTGCAGAGCTATTTTAACACACTTACCTGTTTATATAAGCTCTTTAAAGAAAATCAGAAAAATATACGAAATTAGTATTTTAAGTTGTGGAAAGTAATGGTCATTTTACATGCCAAGATGCTTAAGATACTATAACCCATTATAATCCATTATGATGTATTATTACAAGTGTCCAAAAACACTGTTCAAGAAAATAAATGTTTCACTATTATTTCCCACAGGTTGTATTAAAATAATTCAAATTAAAACCTGAGAACACTAGTATGTACTTGGTATATACAGGAAAAAGGACTTAGTTTCTCAAACATTTTAAGTGTTAAATTAAAATATAAGAGCATGGTCCTGGAAAATTGGGATTATTAGCAATATCAATATATCACATATTTAGCTAATCCTGAGCAAGCTAACAAAATAGAGTTCCTCAGGTGGAGATGAAGATGTGAGAAAGAGCATTAGGCAGAAAGGAACATTATGAACAAAAGCATGGAAGCATACAGAAAATGTACGTTCAGGCAAGCAGTACTGTAATTAACTGTTTTGGAGTGGCAACTGACAAGTGTGGAAGATAAACAGGGTTAAATAGTAAAGAAAACTGAATGCCATTCTAAGGTTTTATTTACCATATTGTTAAGGCTAATAAGGGTGCTCCTCAAAGTTTAACAAGGCTGTGACATGATCCGGACGTGGTTTTTTTAAAGTTGTTTTTAGGAATGAGACAGGTTGGAAGAAGATGGGAGGCACGGAGTGGGGAGGGTGGGGGGGCGGGGCTAGAGGACAACCCTGTAACATTCTGCTACAGACTGAATTCTGTGCCCCTTCCACAATTCTTACGTGAAACCCAATTTCCAATGTGATTATACTGAGGTGGAGCCTTTGGGAGATAATTAGGTCATGACAGTACAGCTTTCATGGGATTAATAACATTATAAAAGAGATCTAAACCCCTCACTCATTCCATGTGAGGATATAGTAAAAAGACTTATAAACAAGGGTCCTCACTAAACACCTAATTTGACAAGACTTCGACCTTGGACTTCCCAGTCTCCAGACCTGTGAGAAATGAATTTCTGTTGTTTGTAAGCCACCGAGCCTATGGTATTACAGCAGCCAAATGGACTAATGAAAGGACTATGAAAAGACCTGACATTGTCATGGGCTCCAAAGGTCAAAATTATTAAAAAAAAAAAACAAAAACAAAAACAAAAGAACAGAACAAAAAACCACCAAGATGTTATTTGCCCTTTTCACTGTGTTGACATATGAACTAATGGTGCAAAAGCAATGGTGGTGTAAAAGGGTTTATCATCTTCTTAGCACCAATCAAGGTAGCAGGTACTGAACTGTCCTAAGTAGGTCTCTGTATTCTTCACTGGCATTTGCAGTATGCAAGTGCAGTAAAAGAAAAAAAAAAAAAATAAAAATAAAAAAATTTCATTTTCACTAAAGAGATCATTGATGAAACAGTAAAAGACTATTTTATTAAACCTGATTCTTTGAATGCTATTAACCTAGTATTATGAACAGTAAATATTAAATCTAGGCCCTTGAGCAATGTTCTGTGCAATGAATACATAAATAACTTGTCATATTAATTAAAGTTAAATGACTGTTGTTACCAAGAAACACAACTGTGTGACTGAGCTGTGAGCTTACCTACCTGCTTTTCCCATGAAGTAACATCTCTACTTGAAAAAATAAGTATGACAAACTACGGTTGTTTCGACTACGGTATTGGCAGACATTTTCTGGAAAAAAATGCATGAAGCCTATCATCTCAAAAAAAAAAAAAAAACCCCAAACTTGCTGCTGATAAGATCTGAGATTTCAAGAGAAAATTAAATTTTAGAACACTTGAATCTACCACTGTGAACATGACAGATTCCTAATACTTAGGAATTAGTTTTTAGATGACATGTGTGGTGATATTATTGAAAGTCATCATTTACAAATATTCATGCATCAGATGGGTAAGTTGAAAGAGAAGTCTCAAGAAGTCTAGTGGAAAGTCAGAACTAGAATTCAAGTCAAAATTTTCAAGTCTAGTGTTCTTCCACAGTCCTAACTCAATTTAGTGCTCCAGTCCCAGCACCTTCCTCCCATCCCCAGATTTCGGAGTTTTAAAGTACCAATCGACTGTCTATTTAGCCCATACCTTTTCTCCATTTGTCCACATGTGAACTCAAACACTCTGCTAATGGTAACAGTTCTTAAAACACCCAGAGCTAAGTAGGTTAACAGCTAGAAAATTAAAAAGGATTTGAAATACAGAAGTTATCTTCTTCTAAGGTACAATTAACTACCAATAACAATCTATCAAACCTGTGCCTAGAAGATGAGGGAGTCCTCCTCCTCCTAGAACGTGATCTTGACCTTGAGTGCCTTCGTTTCTCTTCTTTCTTATCTGGATTAAAAAAAGAAAAAAAAAAAAAGGAATCTGAATTTAGAAACCATAAAATAGAAAGATTATACCCACTCAGAAGTCATTCTAAGAAATTCTTCATTATCTTAATTTTCAGGTTTCATATATCATCCTTAAATGTCGTATGATCCTTTTTTCTAGGCTTTCAGTAGATCCAAATTACATCTCTGATTTTCAACTAACCAAAGTTTCCTTTGACTATTTCATTTGTACCAGATTTGGAAGGCTGTGATGTACTGTCCATAAACAATCTATGAAAAGAATTATCCAACTCATTCTTCATAGGTTTCTAAATGAGGAGTCCCTATTTCCATTCCTGGGTTCTACTTTCCCAAATATAGCTCTAATTGACCCAGATTAAAACGTTTATTTTCATGTATCATATATTAACATCTCCCAACCAGTACTCAATTGTAAGATAAATATATTTAACAGATTATATAATAAACAGAAATATAGACATATTAATTCCTGTTCCATTAAAATGTTCCTTCTTAATCACTTATGCCTATGTGCCTCTGCTAAATAAATTCCTATATATTTGTTACAGTGGTTGACTAATAAACTCAGTATTTGGCCTTCAATTCCAGAGAGTCATGATTCATTCACTGTTTACACTACACTCTGTGGCAGAACTGGCTTTTAGTAAGCTAGCTCTCTTTTCTTAATCTGTCCGAACTTCCTCTTGCTCTCCAATTTTCAACTGTGTAAGTCAGGAGACAGATCCAGATGATCTGAGTCCCATTTCCTAGTTTTAAATAATACATAAGCAATTCCTTTAACTTAGGACTTGAGAAATAAAGCCACTGCATTCTTCACATGTGGTCTACAATTAAAGTGAGACTAAGTTCTTTCACATTTAGATCATTTCATTAACTGGACTCAATTTATTGCAAATGTCAGTAATAAATTCACAAAAATCTTGGGGAGAATACATAAATAAACCACTTTCAGTATTTCCAGTTATTAGTTTTCAATGAAAACAAAAAGTTACAGCATGGTGTTCTGGCTCTGGAGTCACATACATCCAGTTGTGTATCTAAAACTCTTACTCCTTGCCTTATGGCCTTGGACTAATTAATTGTTATTAAATAACAGCCATAAAGCACTTGGTATTAATTTATCCAACATTGTAATTATCTTCTTAATACTATACATATCTAAAACCTTCCCAATTATTAAGATATAGGAGTGAAAAATTAGTAAAACATTTATTTGATATGGGAAAAAATAATCCAGAACCAAACATCCAATCTATATAGGCAGACAATACGATAACCATAACCATTCACTTCACCTCGAAAAGATAATCTGCAGAGAGTAAAGTAATATTTTTAGGTATTTGGTTTTCTTTAAAACAAATGTCTTAACAGAAGCATCTTTAGTAGGTTCTCTAGGTCAAATAAAAGACTAAAATCAATTAGGTTATCCCAACATAAGCTAACATAAGTCTAGGACACTACTATTAAGGAATGCATCATTGAGGGATAGAGTAGGGTGTCCTGAAGGATGTTTAGCTATGTCCTGATCCTCTTCCTGCTAGAGATGCAGTTGGTACCAACATGACAATTAAATATCTCCAGATATTTTCAAATTATGTCTAGGTGACAAGTCCCCTCCCCCAACCCAGGATCACTCTACTACATGACCTTTTATCAGAATCTGAAAACTTAAAAGATGATTATAATTAAATTTAAAAATGATTATAGTATTTCCAAACTCGTGCAATAATCATTTTTGTCAACAATCACATAGTTTAAGATTCAACACAACTGCCTAACATATCTTTACCTGGTTCTATAGCAGCAGAAATTAGGGACTGTGCTTCTCGTACTCTCTTCATGGCTTCCTCTATTTCTTTACTAGAGGTATCTGATTTCAGACTTGGTGAAACAAGACCAGCAGCTACATGATTCAACCTGAAACAGAACAAAGAACTGAGATCCAAGTATTTTTAAGTGCACATTATTACAAATAAATGTAAATATTTCATGTATCATTTCAGTAAGACACTATGAAAAAGGGGTTATTTCATGTTAATTTTGGTAAAACCATGTACAGTATAGCATCCTTTTCAATGTTTACAATCTGCATTTAAGATTGAGAGACACCTGGAATAAGAAAAAATACCTATTTTATTTTGCGGAACATCCATTAACTTTCCATAAACGCATGTTGAAAAATATTATTCCTGGGAATACAAAGATGCTGAAGATTTATGATTAACAGAACTTTCCTTCATACGATTTAAAAACTTTCTACAGCAGAATTTTCCTGGGGAAGAGTATTACTTCTAAGGTTGCAGAAGGGCAGAAAATGAAGCAGAAGCCAATGGCACACCAAAGTTACTCATGAAATTGTTGACTGGAAAGATGGACCTCTTAAAGGTTTATACAGGACAAAAAAAATTAAAGACAACAAATGTTAAAGACAGTTAAGTATTTGTGGAGAAAGGGCAATGTAAACAAGAATGGGTACTGAGGGAATTTCAACTGTACTGGTGTTACATGCTGAATGATAGGTACATACTAAGGTTTTAGCATAATTTTTAAGAAAAAAGGCATTAACTATTATAGTCAAATATTCTGTTCTCCCTCCCACCATGCTCTCCCACTTTCTTATAGTGAATTTCACCAAGCAGGAAATGCTTAAGTTTAAATTAATATACCAAGAAATTATCATTAAAATATTTCATGATTTTGTTACATATCAATTAGAGAGTATAATAGTTACAGCACAAAGAGAACTTTTCAGAGCACCTAAAAAAAGATGTTGGTATTATGTGACATGTACTAGTCTTTTGCTCTGGGATAGTGTTTCCTTCACTTCTGTCTCCCTGACTCCTATTCATGCCCCAGGTTCAGCCTCTCTGATCTTAAGTTCTCCTTGTAGTAAGTTCCCATAGCCCCTGTGTACTTCCTCTTGTTGGATGCACATACTTAACTATATTTAAATAATGTCTCCTTTTCTGACTAGAGTATAAATGCTGTGAAGGTACAAGCTTATAGTAGGTACTCCATATACATATATTTTTAAAATGAATCAACTAATGATAGTAATTTGCTCTTTTCCAGTTATCCTGGCAAAAGCTATTCATCAAACTGTTCGGAAAGACTCAATTTATACTGAAACAAAACCCTCTGTAGATGGGCTTACCTCTGAATTTTTTCCTTGCTTCTAGAAAACAGAATTATGTATTGTGTAACTTTCTTTTTAACTATCAAAGAATAACTTCTCCAGACATTCATATACTATATCCATATCACCCATGAAAACATGGAAAAAATCCTTACTTGGGATCAACAGTACTCATAAGCTTCAGCAACTGATCTGCAGCAAGCGACTATAAAAACAAAAATGTAACATCAGTGAGAATACATAAAATAAATGATTGCTATTTTATTTTTTTCAGTATGGTGAAATGCCTTAGGACAATCTGGCCAACATACAAGAAGTTACATTATTTTAGGCACACTGATGATCAATAGAAATATAATGCCAGTGAAATACATCATATAAAGTTAAGCTGTTTTAGCAGTTAAATGTGAATATGATTAGCTGAAAGTCTAGGTTTTATAGAACAGTTACCTCCTGCTTATTTTGAGACTGAGGCGCTGATACTTCAAAAAAAATACGTATAAAACAAAACTCCAAGTGGTTAGGCAGTACAATAAAAGATTTCCACAAAGTTAGGACTTCAGAAAAAAGTCTGGCCAAATAACAATGAGAGAAAACAAAAATTACCAAGTAACAACAAATTATGAACCCACGTTCCCATTCTTTCATGACTGTTTACTCCAAAAATGCTGATGTATTGGCTTTCTGTGACACTACTCTGAATGACACAAAATGAGAAATTTTTTAATGGTTAAGGGGCTAACAATGCAGTGACCTTTTAAGCTTCTAAGGAAGTTTACATAAAAAAACACTATTACTATACTATAGCAACCAATTATCTCCCATTCTGGAAATGCAAACTTAACAGGTAACGGAACAAATTCTTTAATTATAAAAAATGAGATCAAAAGGTATTCAGTTATACCTGAGAGTTCAAGTTTGCTCCAGGAAGCCCAAGTGCAGCAAGGGCAGGATCAAGAGTAGGAGCTCCCAAAGCAGCCAATGGAACAGCGCCAATCTGTGAAATTTCAAATTTTATTTATTTTAAATTTTATTTCTATACTTGTTATTTCTGGGATTATTTTTTCCTGTTGAAAGGCCCATACAATAACCAATTTAAGTCTGAGCTATATGGGCTCTGTTGCAATGACTCAGCTATGCCACTATAGCTTGTAAACAAAGATAATAATAAATAAACAAACGGGTATGTTTGTCAAATCAAAATGAACAAAAATGGGGATCTGGACTAAGAGCTATAGTTCCCTTACTATCCCTGCAATATACAATGTCCTCATTTTTCACTCATTACAGCACATTTATCCCTAAACCCAGAAATTAGAAAAACAAAAAAATTTTATATGTGCCAACAATTTATATTTGCTGCTTCTCAGGTCCAAATCCACTATCCTTTGTCCTGTTTTGTGATAATGAAAATAGCACCCTTGGGGCGCCTGGGTGGCTCAGTGGGTTAAGCCGCTGCCTTCCACTCAGGTCATGATCTCGGGGTCCTGGGATCGAGTCCCCCATCGGGCTCTCTGCTCAGCAGGGAGCCTGCTTCCCTCTTCTCTCTCTCTGCCTGCCTCTCTGTCTACTTGTGATCTGTCAAATAAATAAATAAAAATCTTTAAAAAAAAAGAAAGCACTTTTCCCATGACAGCTGGCATGATGTTAAGCTTTATGTGTGTGGGGAGCTAGGAGGACACTGTGGAAGGGGTTTCTGTTCCTGGTTCCTATGTTTACTTTCTGATTGTTACTGCAGTGGGATGCCCAGTGGCCTTCATCTTTTTAGTGAATTTCAGTACCATCCTCTTAGGCAGTTTCTTACATGTTCTCTGGGCATTCGAGAACTTCTGTACTATCCATCCTTTTGAAAGTCTGAAACTTAGCCTTAAGTGGGAAGAGGAACCTCCTTATCTACTGGGTTTCCTCAGATCTAGACATACTAGTTGCTTCCTATACCTGCAATTACTGTATATTCACTGAAGTACCACTAAGTTAACTCCTGTTACCAGTAATTCTTTGTATTAAACTTTCTCTATTCAATTTACCAGGTTTTTTTTTTTTTTTTGGTCTCCTACCTGACAGAATTCTAACCAACAGATGTAAATTATGCAAAGTCCTATTGCAGGCAGTCTTTCTCCCTAAGAACTGTGCTAAAACTTCTTCTAGCTTCTAGTAATATTTAATAAATAAAAGGTACCAAACCTTCTGTACTTTAACAATTGTTTATGGAGTACAATTAAAACAGTGTCCCTATAAAATGTCTACCTTGGTTATTACACAATTTTATATAAAGGTATCAATTTACAAATCACCCAGATCCTTTTATAGGTTAAAAAAATGAGGACTTAAATGACAAAGTCATACTCAAAATGATGGGAATTCCTGAGTTCATCCTTTTTCTGACTTTACAGCTAATGGAACTATTCAGACAGGCGAAATGATGTAACAGAAAAAATGCTGTTACAAAATTCTAGTTGAGGCTTGCTGTTTGCTACTATCTGCGAAAGTACTCAATGACCAGTTACAATCTCTCTGAATAAGAATAGACGAAATTTAAAGAGCTTTTGGTTCTAAAACAATTATGCTTTTTATAGCATCCTATGAGGTTAGAAACACTACCCAGCAAAATTTTTCTCCAACTTTATTTCACCTTCCCCACGTTAAAAATTTCCATTAAGAATTCACCTTTATTGCAATCCATGTACTTAATTCAGACCTCAAGAGCAAAAGCTCAAACGGCATTGAGAAAGAAAGAAAGAAAGAAAAAAAAAACCCACCAAAAAGTCCGAATTTCAATTTTATTTTCTTTCTGGGTCCAAATGAACATACTATTTTTAACAGCATGTTCAACAGAAAAAGTCTCATGCCCCATCAAATTCCAGTCCAAACGCCCCCTTACCCACATGGTTCCTTATGGGTTATTTTGAGAGCTAGCGGCAAGCCAAATGTAACAGATTTATGATTTTCATCAGAATGCTCTTAAAATGCAAACTCGTAAGAGGTTTTCTTCAGTATTTATGATAACAATATAGCCTTTTACAATACTATGAACATGTGGTTATCATTCCTCTGTGAACTCTAATCATTACAGCACTTAAAAAAGCTCAAGTATGTTTAGGTTTATCCACAATTCTGTGTTTTTATCCTTTAAGAATTCAATAGAACTAGCAGTACCTGGGTAAGTGGGTTAGGGGTAGGCAGGAGTCCACCACCAGGCAGAAGACCTGCCACTGCATTAGCTGGTGCCAACAGAGACAAAGCCTTAGTCTCATCAGGAATAACTCCTGCAGAGAAACATCCTTGCATTAGAACACACTCTTTTGCAAGACAGAAAACACACAAAAACACCCAGAAAAAGTCTCCCTGATACACCACCTGAGTTTGTTGAAAGTACTTATGTTCGCTAAAATATAAAGCTTGACTTCTATGATTATTTATCATTAATTTTATGTCAGAATGAAACTTCAATGTGTGAAAATTTGTTTCCTTTTTCTCTACAAATGGTTAAGTTTCTAGAGTAAAAAAAAAATAGCACAATACACACTACTTTTTTGTTAACACTGCCAAGATTTCATCACCTGTACTCGATTTTTAAGTCATGAACCAAACGTAAGCAAGCACAGTCGGTTCTCCAGGGGTGTGCTCTCAACTTTCAAAAGCTGTTTTATGAACAACGACTCGTGTCGGCTGCTTCACTATAAAGCACACAGAAAAATCAAGATACACAAGACAAAAAAAGTTTGATTTAGGGGTTAATAATATGGTACAGTTACTATGATTTTCTTTTACACCTACCATACAAATTTTGTAAAAATTAAGAGAAGAAAAGTATGTAAAGGAAATATTCTGTTGGAATCAAGCGTAGGGCTTTTGCTGACTCATGAAAATGAATATGAATGTTTCTGAAGGTCTCTGAATACACACAGGATGTGTGTGTGAAAGTGGGTGAGTAAGAAAGAGAGAAAATAGGTAAAACAACATGGCACATTCCTTACCTGTACAGTAAAATGCTTTATGTTCCAACATGTGCCATGCTAACCATACCAAAAATGCTGCTACATAGTGTCAGTTCAAAAGCTAACTTAGCCAAACTCCTAAAGCCAAAAACAACATGTATGTCTGTTTTTAAAGCCTAATCTGTGTATTCAGATAAAATCTAAGGGCCCTAAAACAAATATTTATATGTAGACAATTTAAATTCTATCCAACAGCAAAAGCCCTATACAGATGGATTAATCTGTTAATGTGCCCAAGCCCCCAAAATGAGAGTTCAATAATACAATTAAACTACATATTTGCAAATACCAGTAGTATTTCTGTAATACATATTAAGAAACTGCATCTCATCATAAAACATACAATATGTACAGGGCACTTAAGAGAAACTGGATAAGCTGCAGAAGAAAACTGTTGGGTGGTATTTTCAGCAGGGCCTGGTATATAGTTCAGGCTGAACCAGGGAAAAGAACTGTAAAACACAACAACAAAAAAGAAAAACCACTGTTAAATAAAGGTAATGGTTCCTTCCACCTATACTGAGAAGTGCCGATAATATAAACAAATGTATACTACACAGCACTGTTATCTTGCTTGTGTCAGAGCTGTCATCAATTTAGATACCAAGAGTTATGGAGGGGTGGGGGGAGAAGATCATTTAGATATAGGGCATTAATGCATCAATATTAACAAACCTACAAAGATTATGGGATAATTTTGCATGCAAAATTATGTCTCAAGAGGATAATATTAAGTATCAACATCTTACTCAAATTAGTGCATTTGCAACATTTCTGGCAAACTAAAATCCTCTTGAATTTATTGTGAGACACCTGATAGAAGATCTGCATCCATTAAAAAAAAAAGTCATGCATCTGATCCTCTGATTTAAAAAAGACTATTTAAAAATAAAACTACAATTTAAAAATAGCAATGAGGCCCCTCACCAGTTAATTTTCATGCGTCAAGAGTATTTTTTTTACTGCTGCTTTGATAGAACCATGAAATACTGCATGAATGTGTAGAAATGAAAGAAAAAGAAACAGACAAAAGAAACAAACATTAACCAAGGAACCTAAATAACCCCCAAATCCATTACTATTAAGAGTTCCTTCCAAATCCAGCTATCTCAGTTTTACCAATTAAGACTATTCCTTACCGTAGACTTTGTGTTTATTGTTCTAAAACACTGACCAAGAGCCAACACCAAAGTGTAAGAGCTAAAACTAGGGTGAATGGTGATAAAGGGATTGAGTACATCAGTTATTTAGCAGTGGTAACATTAATACAGCATACCATACCCATTATTAAATAAACCAAAAATAGATTCTGGAACTAAATATTCTGTAATTCTATATACATTCCTAAACAATTCATTTATAAAACAGATCTAGAAACGTTACTATAGTCTAAAAATACTTATGAAAACCAGTTATATGATATACTGTATTATGTTCAGGACTTGGGAACTATGATACTTAGCCAATAAGAATTCTTTAAATTTAAAGCCTAACTAAAGTTCTGCACATTACTCACATGATTTGAATTTTGTTTCAAAACTGTACTTTACTTATCCTAAATTTGAATTCTTTAAATTTTCTCTTGGTGATAAGTCTTATCCTATAACAGGTACACTGATATAAAAGAAAACTGCTTAATCAAAACACACTAACTCATACGATTATCAGCATATATATTTTAAAACCTTAAAATAGGGCTCACACACTTTGATATCACGGAGACAGATGTACTATCATTATATAGCATGCCTTAATCCATCTATGAATGCAATTTAATTTCTTTAGAAAACCACAAAGGCAATTTTTCTAAGTTTTAAGGACTAGACATTTCAAAACTTTTACAAGGCATGGTGTAAAGGTTCACACTGGTATTCAAAGATCTGAAACAGCATCTAAAATTAACAATATCAAAATTCTGCTTCTACTGACCAGTTTGTTAAGGGGAAAGCATTTAAATTCTGGTCAGCATATATGTTAAATGATTAGCTTAAAATCCAGTAATTTTATCATACTTCAGTGATTTCTTTGATCAAAATTTATAGTTACCAAAAAGCAAATAAAGTAGCAGTACATTGGGAACAAACTAATTATAAAATGTTTCAGAAAATTTTACAAAATGGAATTAATATAGTGCTGTCTTGTCACAGTGGCTTTTTTAGATCCAAAAACCCTGCTCATTTTTTTTCTGTCAAATTACTTTAACAGCCTAAAATGTAAAAAAGAGAGAAAATGTAGTTAACAAATGGTTACACCAGGAAAACACTTGGGGGACTTGAGTGCTTGCTGGCCTTTAGTTAATGTCTAGAATCCCCTGTAGCTGCAGAGGACCCACTGTTTTTCAGTCATCTGGAAGAGTTTTGCATTTGCCTTCTCCACTACAAAAATCACACACACAAATAACAGAGAGAAGAATTTATTATTTAGAGATATCTAGAAAATATAGCAAGAATGAACAAGAAAATCTGGCATAAAAACAAATCACCCAGTGCCCATCTGGCACCTAAGCTACAGGAAATCTTGAACTTTCATAAAAACCGAAATCATTGCAACCCTTGGTATACTGGAATTCAATATGGGATATTTTTAAAAGTTATCTGTGAGAGGAAGCACTACATAAATAAAACTAACCTATTATTTATTCAAAACAGAAATAACATCATGCATTTATTTGAAGGTTTCTACGTAAATGTGCATGGAGTGACTGTTCACCTTCAGGACTTTTTCATAAAACTCAACATTAAATTAACTAAGGTATATCTTAAGAAATTACAATTAGGGATATGATTTTAACGAACTTAAAATGTTTTAAAAGAAGGCAAAAAAAGTTAAATATCTTATAAAAACAGGCCTGATTTCTAATTTTTAGAATTAAAAAAAAATCTAAAAGTAAAAATATGGACTGCAGTATAACAAGGGTTTCAAAATGTTAATAGCTTAAACTTCTAACATGCTACTAACGCTCACTCTAAAACTACACTGAGGTAGATGGTCATCATAGGATGCCCTCACAGATAGTTAAACAAAGCACAAACCTTCTGCATATGGTACGACTATCAAAGCTCTGTCAACGAATACAGTGTTTGTCAGATGCTGTGCCACAACTGCTGAGTCCGGATCATGGAACTTAACAAAGCAGACACGGGATGAGACTGGCAAAGGTGAATCACTAAAACGTAAACATAGAACATAAAAAAAGAGAAAAAATAATATCAGTTAAAACACAAACATACAGCTCACAAACCAACACTTGCATTCCAAAAGTAAAATAGGTAGATAAAAATACATACCACAAGTGTTAGTTACTTTAGTTAACCACTTAAAAAGAAAATGACATTTCAAATAAGGTACTGCCCACTGAACTCAACAAACTGTATATAGACAAAAACAATCACTGTTGATAAACTTATAATGTATCAATTAAAAACAGATTGAAACTATAATCTCAGAGTTTGAGCAGACCACAAAAGTGTCAACATTTTTTCTGTAATACTAATACCAGCTATTTTTAATTCTAAGTAAAAATAATTAGTTTTGGTTTAGAAAACTTTTCACTACTGGTAACTTTTCAGAGTAAAGAACAGAGAATTTCTACTTCAGGGACAAAAAAGTATTGTGGGAAAGTACATCTGTTTGACAAACAATGAGTTTTCTTGACCCGCCTAAGTGTTGTCTTCTTCCACCTACAGCATAACGCTTGGGCATTATAAAGAACTAAGGCTACCTAAACTTAGATCGCCTTCAGAAAAACAAAAACAAAAAAAAAGGTGTACACATATTGAGATACATAATAACCGTTAGTATTATTACATAAGGATTCCCTCAGCTAACTGCTGTCTTGTAAAAAAAAAAAAAAGTGCTAAAATTGGAAACTCTGGTAGGGTAAGATAGATTAGGTACCAAGCAGGATTTTTTTTTTTTTTTTTAAAGGATTCAGGGTGGTGCAAATTTCTGCCACAAAACTCTGTGAAAGAGAAAGATTAAATAAAAGTCAGGGGTTGCTCCCACAACACCAAACCAAAAGTTGTTTGAAAACCAACGCCTCAAAGCAGTAGTAATCACATCATCCCTGGCTATGCATCAGAATCACCAAAGGGTTAAAAACCCCCAGATCTCTACTCCACATCAATTAAATCAAGTTCTTTAACATACTCAACACCTCTTCTTTTTTTTTTTTATTTTAATACCGTGACCATCTTAATATGCACCTAAGGTAAAGAACAACTGCTGTTATTATAAGAAGCCAATGCATCTTAATATTCAATAATGAGAAAGTAAATCCTATAATAAATCTGAATGGCTTTAGAAGAGGGCTTACCACTAACTAGTAAGTTAGATTTTCATGTATGCATAAAAATGTAATTACATCAGATTTTGTTACACTGGTTATTTCAGAGTTAAGTACTTGTTGCAAAGAAAATATTCCTCATAATTCGAATACTAATATGAAGCTATTGCATAGCCTAAGACTCAAACCCATTGGAATTTTAGTATTTCCTGAAAGGCACTACCTGTATACTAAGCACAGTTCCAAATCTAGATTCAAAGCAAAGTTGAAAATATTGTCTATCTAAATGGAATTTAAGCCACCCTGTTAAGGAAGCTTATTGCCAAAATGTTTTTGAGAAGATAGAATGTTTTTTTAATGTGGATATACTGTGTTTTAATGAAGCACTACAGGTCTAAAATTTAACAATGTTGTACCCATATAGTGGAAAGAATGCCATCTCAGCAGGTTTAGAACTAAAGCTGTAGCACTTTGTATCCTTTTCTCACACACCCACACTTTCACCACAAAATTAAAAAAGCCCTTTGGAAATCATGCTATCCTTCATTTTAACACCTAATTTAATGGTTTGGTAAGTAACAGGCATTTAAATTTCTAAAAAAAGTGATCTCTACCACTTCTTTGACACTACTGTTAACTGACTCAAGAAGAAAATGACTCTATAATATTAAGTTCTTAAAGAATATCAATACAATGAACAATTCTTTTTAAAATAATACTAGGAAATACTGCCTACATGTTCAGTGTATTTCCATGACTTTAGCAATTAATATTATTCATATTTTTTCTATCCATTCACATCATAGCTATTACTGGCAGCTTAGTACTTGGTTTTATCAAACCTGTACTACAGTAGGGAGGTAAAAACGTGCATTAAATGGAAGAGTCATAGTAAGACAACTCAGAAGGGCAAATAATTCATTTCTCCCCACTTCAAACAACCTTGTTTAAAACAATTATTTTTTGGACCCAAAGTGACATTCTTTGATGTTCTTAGAATTTATTAATAGAAGACACATGCTAGTAAGATAGCATGTTAATTTCACTTTCAGACTGATGTCTGAAATTTTCACACCTTAGAATCTTCTACAAGTACAACTTCTAAAAATTTAACTGCTTTTATTCTTTAAGAAATAATATAGATAAATAATATAGATAAGGCAGTTGATGAGAAGCTAAACAGAAAAGAGCAAGCCCTGTATGATGCTTTTGCCCTTAGGTAAAGAGTGGCAGTATTTTTCCTTTTTTTTTAAATTAAAGTGTCCTCCCTCTAAGGGTTGTTTTCCAATCTTCTGGGATACACATGGAAAATTCAGATTTCTGTTTTCCACCAAGCCCAATGAATGTGAGAATTCCTTTACAGGAGGGCTTTGATTCTGAAGATCAACACTTGGTATTTATGCCAACTAAAGTTTGAGAACTAAAGTATGAGAACTTTTGGTTTAGAGTGCTGATAACACTCTTTCAACTGCCACCTTAATACTGTGTTAGCCATTTCTGGGTGAAGAATTTTGAGCTTATAATACAAACAAAGGCAATACTGACCTGAAAATGTGTCTCTGTTCATCTAATATGCCCTCTCTTTCATTGTGTTCTCAGTTATAAGAAATAGAGTAAAATGTGCACGTAATAAAAAATTTTCAAAGATAACCTTACCAATTAATTACTTATAACTATCATCATTAAAGTATCTATTTTTGGTGCTCATTTCCATAGCACATATACTAAAACTGTAATGATACAGGAAAGATTAGCACGCCCCTGTGTAAGATTTGTGATGCATACCATACTTTTCGTTTTCTTCTAATATATTTTTTGTTAGAATGTCTGCAAACTTGTCCTTAGAAATTTGAGGTAGTAGTTGTTTTGGTGGATTTTTTTTGTTTTTTGCTATGAACAAAATTTATACTTTTAGTTTTCCAGCTGGATGAGCAAAGAAGTTCAAAGTCAGTTTGTGAGTGAATTAACTTTCGAGGATTTAAAATATCAAATATATACTACTCTACAGTCTGCTATAGTCATGGGTTTACGGCTACTTGCCTATGCAAGTCTTTTGGTCACTATTAAAAATAATCTATTTTTGGTCACCGAAATAATTACCTAAATAAGTTATTTAATTGATGTAAACCTTCATTTAACACGTAACTTGGGCATATGCTTCACTGGGATTATTTACATCACCCAATAAACACTTTTTTATATTCACCATTCTGAAATACACTAAAACCAAATATTTAAAGAATACTTACTACAAAAGAATGATTCCACTCATAAATAAAGGACAATCACGACACTGGGTTGAAATACTAATTTAGACACTGGTAGAGTGATTTGGAAGTGCAAAACTACCTATGTGAATTTCACTTCACCTGATCATTAAACAGTTTAAGGAAAAACATCTAGCATCTAGCATATACCAGACAATCGAACAATGACAGCCTTAACCCACACCTACTGAAATGCTGCTTTCAGTTATAAATGCCTATGGGGGAGGTGGTGTAGTGGTGATCCTGGCATCTGGAATTATGCCAAACAGTTCAGTATCAACCTCTCTAAAAGAGAGAGGAAGCTAACCTTAACCATCAGTTGGTGATTAGTGCTTTAGAGAAAAACGAAGCAGTTAAATTGAACAGAGAAGGGAGCAGGAGTGTTTTATTTTCACACAGTGATCAGGAAAGGTTTCTCTGAGTAGGTGACATGTAAGTAGCAAAAGGAAGCAAGCATGTCACAGGCATATTATCTAGATGAATGAGTACCTTTGAGGAAAAAAATACAAACACCCCATAAAAATTCAAGTGGCAAACATGTTTACAATAGTCAGAATTTTATATATTCTGAACCACTCAATCTTATTCTAGGAGTAAAAAAGTAGGTATTTGGAATGATGAACCTTTTTGGAATACTAGTTAGCACTTCACAGCACAGTATCCCTTGTAAGCTGCTCCTGAAAACAGTAGTAAGCTTAACAAACTGTACAAAGTAGTTCCAAATTATGCATGCTGGATTAGCAATCGAAACTTATATTTAAAAAAAAATCGACATTAAATGAACAAAAGTAGGACTCTACATCCATCCTATTCAAATCTAGAACGCCATGAAGATAGTATTAGCATCTACTGAACGGTAACCTTGTAGTTTCAGATGAGAAACTATCCGTAGTCGGAAACATTTACGAAGATGTCAAAGAGCAAAGATGTGTCAATTTTTATTTCTTCTTCCCAATATGGCGGGGAAGGAATCCTCTGAAGGAATTCTCTTAATGCACAGCACTCCAAACTATGTTATCTGATGCACATCAGTTATCCTGGTTATTATGGGACTACTTCTTTGACAACAAAGCAAAAGAAGCCAGACTCTGGTCTATCGTGACTCTAAGATACTGATCATTCATTAGGTAAAGAGGAACCAGTAAACAGCCTATACCTCTGGCATCTTTTTATAAATGCATCATAAAAAGAGCATCTTCAAAATAAACAAAACATTTTAAAGTTAGGAACCCTAACAAAATTCTTAAACTTGCTGGGCTGGAAAGAATTATTTCATCAATCAGTCCAGTATGTCAGGTATTTTGAGTAATAACATGATCATAATAATCACATATGTCACTCTCATTTTCTGCCCTTTTGTTGTTTATTAATTTCATGAACAACTTAATAAAGGGCATGTTGTCAGAAAATGGAGTAACAGTAAAATATTTTTCTATGTTCATATTATAAAAGCTACTTGTTCTTCATTACTAAAACCAGTTGTTTCTATTTAAAATAACAAAAATGTTTCCAGAATTCTACACTTCGCGAAAATCAGCAACTCTGAAACCTTTCTCTACATGTATATTCCCCTAAAAATTAAAAGCACACCCATTTGAGAACATTAAAAGTCATGTAAAAGCAATTTAAGTAGAAATTCAGGATTATGCAGTATGATTAACATCTATTAATTATTGAGTAAAAATATATTTATTACTCCCATCACAACAGTAGATTCCTTGAGAGTTCCAATTTCCTGTTTAGTACTTAAGTGACATCATAAAACTCTCAATGTACAGTGGGTACTTGTAGTGTTACTATAAGTATTTTCACTCTCCAGAGAGCACACCACTGTTTTATCACTTCAAATGTTTGTTCTAACATTTATCACATTTTACTTCAAAGCTTTTTTTCTTTGCAATTAATCCACTCATTCAATATTTTTTCAGTAAGAATGTGAGACAACAGAATAAAAACAGCCATACACTCTAAATTTAAAAATTTCACATTCTATAGAATTCCTTCGCAAGAACTGTGAAAATGTGTATGTTATTTAAACAAAAGAAAACCTTATGTTTCAGCTGTAACCCATTTTTGTCAGCATAAAAATTAAGTATTCAGGCTCACTGAATTAATCTGTTAAAGAGTATTAATTCTGAATTATATTCACTGGGCCTGAATCGGCTAACGGCAACACTTACAATTAAGGGAACGGACAACAAACTTCGTTATCAAATTAACATAAGAATTAATAATTGTTACTTTTCAAATAACTGAAACATTTGATTTTTTTTAAAAAAAGCGATTAAAACTATACACGAAATACATGAAGTGCGGCTAGCCCTGCTCCAACTGCTCGAAAAAACGACCACGTTGTCACAATTTAAGAAGAAAACCACCAAATCCCGAGATTTTAAAGGCTGTGTCTCTTTACTAACTAGAACCCAGGCCCTGCTTCTCCGCCTCAAGCCTAACTCGTAAGCAAAGACCACAACAGCCAGCCTCAACTGAAGCAACCTGGTCCAGGGAAGCGCCGACCACGGCCTAGGAAATGGTGTAGGTTAGGCCCCGAAAGGGGAGGAGTTAGTAAAACGGCGATGGTGGACGATACTCACTCTGGCGGGAAGAGGCGCAGTTCGTCGATCTTGCCTAGGAAACCGAAGAGGGTCCGCATCTGCTCAGAGCTAGCGCTCGGGGAGACATTAGTCACCTGGATTACCTCGGTGCCGCCGCCTCCGCCACCGCCGCCGCCGCCACCGGGCCCGCCGCTGGGGCCCGGGCCCGCAGTACTGGGGACGACGGTAGTGTTGCTCATGGCGCTGCTCGCGTTCTCGCTCCTGCTTTAACACATCAAACACACAACAAACAGTGAGAGGGAGGGGGAAGAGGAACCAGTTCGCCGGAGAGTAGACAGGAGGGTGTCCGATGCTACAGCCGCTGCTGCCACCGCCGCCGTTCCTCCACCCCGCCGCTTGTCGGGAGAGGGGGGCGGGGGGAGATGAGAACGCGCGAGTTCGAGACCACGAGAAAACAAACGGCCGCCCCCACCTCGCTTCCAACCACCTCACTCGCGGGCCCGAGCTCCCCACAATGCCTTGCGGCGCATGGGCGCGTCACCGTCGGCTCCGCCCCGCGCAGGCCCAACCAGCCTCGCCTGCAGCCAGAGAAACTCGAGAGGCACCGAGGTCTAATGGAAGTCGTCACCTCTTTCGCAACCCCCCCACTTTTTTTTTGAAGAAATAAGTGGAACGCATTAACTTTTTATGAAACAAACATTAACTCTTTTGCAAAAAAAAAAGTACACTTACCAACTATTCTTACTAGAAATGTCCTCCAAATTTATTTCTTCACACAACATCATCTACAGATCTGTCCAGTTATTAC
This sequence comes from Mustela nigripes, assembly GCF_022355385.1. NCBI lineage: Eukaryota > Metazoa > Chordata > Mammalia > Carnivora > Mustelidae > Mustela > Mustela nigripes. Next base: position 57,722,051 of record NC_081570.1, on the reverse strand, counting down.
TAAGGAAATTTCCACCCTAGCAACCAAAATTTTCCTCCCCATCACTATAAAATTTTATAGACCTTTACTATATACACATTTGGTAACATTAAAAAACATTTTAAAGATTTTATTTGACAGAAAAAGAGTAGAAGCAGGGGAAGCAGCAGACAGAGGGAGAAGCAGGCTCCCTGCTGTGAGGGTTGCTCCCAGGACTCAGATCATTTCCTGAGGCAAAGGCGGACGCTTAACCGACAGGACCACCCAGACGCCCCAGCAACATTAAATTTGTAACCAATTTGTTTGGTCACTAAAACCTTGAAAAAAGATTTAGCGTTATACTTACTAGTGCTTAATAAGCAAATCTTATTTCACAAACTTTTTTTTTTTTAAAGCATGCTTTACGATACATAAATATATTCATGTATATGATCTGAAATTCCTACAGAAAAATTTGATTTACATGCATATTCTTGCTTAAAATAATTTTGAAGCTTTGACTATAAAAAAACTGTCTTAATTTTTCAACCTCATTTGAACTACTCTATTTTCATCCAATGTTATACAAAGACTTGCAGTTTTCCAAACATGACAAAATCTTTAATCTCACTGTGCCCTTATATAAATTACTAATGACCAGGCTTCATTTTTTTCTAACTCCCATGCTCTGTTTGGGGCCTGCCTTCACTGCCACAACTTCTGCAAGCAGAATTAGGGCTTCCTCTTTCTTCTCTGCTCAACAACCGAAAATATACATACTCTACTTTTATTTTTTTTTTTAAGATTTTATTTATTTTACAGAGAGAGATCATGGTAGACAGGCAGGCAGAGACAGCGAGGAGCAGGCTCCCTCACCAAGCAGCAGAAAGCCCGATGTGGGGCTCGATCCCAGGACCCTGAGATCGTGACCTGAGCTGAAGGCAGAGGATTAACCTACTGAGTCACCCAGGCACCTTACATACTATACTTGTTATATTAACATTTATCCTCTCCCAAAGTGGTTGAATTTTCTGGGTCAGTTTAAGACTTAGTGCAATGTCTATCACATAGTAAATGTCCAATAAATGTGTTAAACACATGAATAAACGTGCCTTTTTTTTTTTAAAGATTTTATTTATTTATTTGACAGAGAGAAATCACAAGTAGATGGAGAGGCAGGCAGAGAGAGAGAGAGAGAGAGAGAGAGAGAGAGAAGCAGGCCCCCCGCCGAGCAGAGAGCAGGATGCAGGACTAATCCCAGGGCCCGAGATCATGACCTGAGCCGAAGGCAGCGGCCCAACCCACTGAGCCACCCAGGTGCCCATGAATAAATATGCCTTAATGACAGAGTTATTTATTCTAAGACAATTGTTAAATATCTTACATGCCCCTGAATATTTTGGAGGCTAAAGCCTGAGGCCTTACAAGAATATTTTTGTTAGTAAATACATCTATGGAATAACGAAGAGTGTGATTTGTGAGAGATTAGACACAAAGTTATCAAAACCTCGATGTAGAGGCAGTTAGCTAGGTTTACTAACTGGCTAAGTCACTTCTGCTAGTTGTTATAAAAACAAGGGATAGGTTTGTTGAATGCAAGCCTCAGGAAAATTACATATTACAACAAATGGCATGTCACTCATTAATGTTTATCTGTGAATATAAAAAATGCGAAATCATTTATCTTCTCATTTTGAATCAAACACATGTAACTGACAACTGTAGATTCTTAATTTGAGAAAGTTAATTTGTACCAGGAGCCACAAAATGGGAGGCTGCCCTAATGGCCTGGCCCATGTCACAAATCTAAGTCATTCTGCAGTTATGGGAAACACCTATCAAGAAACCCAACATTCTGTCTGCCTGTGTTCGCTCTCTCTCCCTCTCTCTCTCTGACAAATAAATAAAATCTTAAAAAAAAAAAAAAAGAAAGAAACCCAACATAGATTAATCACAATCCTCTAACTCAGCTTTACTTACCTTACCTAGAGAACAGTACCTACTAGCTTTACCTTTTTTTTAAAAGATTATTTATTTATTTATTTGAGAGAGAGAGAACATGAAGGCAAGAGACAAGCAAAGCGGGGGCGGGGGTGTGGGGTGTGGGGGCAGGGGCTGCAGGAAGGCCCATGAATGGCTGATCCTAGGACTCTGGGATCATGGCCTGAGCTGAAGGCAGACATATAACCAACTGAGCCACCCAGGAGCCCTGGATTGCTAGCTTTATAAAGAAATACCTCAATCTCCTGGCCAACCATACCCTATCTCTGTGCTGTCTCTCCTAATGTTCTCTAAAACATGCTCTTGTCTGAAACCTTTTGGGAAGAGTGTTCATCGGCTTGTAAGGCACTGTAATCCCCAAATCCAAGGACTGTCTTCCCTGTAATAAAGGACATCAAATTCACTACTAATTTGTTTTCTCTTGTTTGTCATTTGACAAGTTCCATACCTACTAGAAATGCCTACCATGTGCCAAACATGCTACAGTGTTCTACAATAAAAAGACAACACAAAGGTGGGGTTCATTCTGCCTTTTTTTTTTTTTTAAATGTTAGCATCTTTTTATTCTTTATTGGTGGATACAAAGAAATCTTTTATATCATTCTACATGTATTTGACATATTCATAGTTAAAATTACATTTTCAAAACAAGAAAGAGTTTTGTGATAAGATAAAATCTTTTAAATCATCAGAAACTAGTTTATGTATAACTTACTGAATATGGCTATAGATGGTGCCTCCAAGTGGAGAAACAATTGGCAAAAAAGAGTCTTATCTAATAGAATTTTTGAATATTTTACTTTCAACTCATCTGGCAGGTGGAAAAAATAGTAGGCTTGGAGCCAAGAGAGTGGCTTAGAATACTACCCTGTCATTTATTAAGTGTGATCTGAAGAAATTTTACTTCACTTCTGAGAATCTACTTCAGTCAGGAACTTAATCATAATTCTGAAAATCCTTCTAGGTCTAATAAATAATTTAAATAATTACTACTACCTTGAATTATTATTGTCTGTTGCCTATAGAAATAACTAAAGACAAATACATAAAAGCAAAAACAAATATATCCAAACTACAGTAGTTTTAAATCACTTCGGATTTGTTTAGGCTCCTGATTAAACATAACTATAAGAAATACAGAATCTGGAGATGAGTATCATACTTGTACTTTAACCTCAGTGTCGTATGAGGTTGTTAAAAAACTTGAAAATTCCCTAAATGTTATGCACCTGGTAAGATCTGGGATTTTCCTAGACATTAGGAATACAGCAGAAAAAGATTGGCAATGTCCCTGATCTCCCGTAACTTCAGTATGGCAAACTTTCAACAAACATACGCAACATGTACAGGAGTAATGTTTTGTCATGAAAATGAACCAGGATAAAAGACAGGAGAGAATGTGTTATTGAGCTGAGACTTTAATAAAAGGAGGAAGCAAGTCATTTGAATTTCTAGGGGAAGAGCAATCCAAAACAGAGGAAACAGTAAATTATAAAAGGTCTTAAGGGTACAAGTAAGTTTGAAACTTTCAAGAAAATTTGGAAGACCATTCTTTATTGAATGAATGCTTTCCAGTTTATATTTCAGAGGGAGACTTACAAGGAGATCCTGTCAGTATCATATGGAAAGTGAAGTGAAAGAAATATGAAAAGGGAAGGGTCATAGCTTATCTTTGGAAGTGGACTAGGAAGGCCTCCAGCTATATTTGAATGATAAATATTACCAGTCTTACCAAGGGTTAATGCTATTTCTAATCCAAAGCAAAAAAGTAACCTGTCATAGAATATAGTATATGCGTATAGAATATAGTATTCTATATAGTAGAATAGAATATAGTATATGTGTATGTATAATCACTCTACCCCTAGATACCATGTTCCCAGTTGCATAAATCAAGTCACCTGTTTTGTTAGCCACCTTTGTGCACACTGATAGAAGAAATGAGTTCCCCTAATTGACACAATTTTGCAAATCTGAAACGCAATGGGACTTCAATCAAATTAGTTGTTATGCAGCAATTCTTCTCTTGCAAATACATTTTTTTGAGGACAGGGAAGACTGATATATTAGACTTGTGTTTCCTCATGCCCAACAACATACAGAGTATTTGATAAAACTTATTATTATCAATATGCTAAAAACTTCACAAATGCGTCACTCACATAGTATACTCAGGAAAGGCTTACTGAATGAAGACATGAATGCATTTATCAGATTTATAAGGAAATATGGTTGAGGTAATCTCTCAAAGTATTTGGCTATATCTTTTTTCCTCTAGGGCCATAGAAAGCATACAAAAGACTGGGAAATAAACTGTGGCTTACAAATCCTCAACTTTAAAAAAATTTATCTGCAGATCTATCCTAATTTGAATTTCTAATTCTATATATCAAGTAACTGTGTTTCTATTTTATTTCTAATTCTATAAATTAGACACTTCTATAAACATTAATGTCTATTTTAATATTAAATTGTAAAGCTCATGCTCCCCTTTTTTCCCTCTATCTAAATGAAGGGAAGAGGATACAGGATGAGTTGGCATTAGGGAAGTGATAGATGGGCAGATGGACACAGACACTAGAACAGAAATAAAAGTCTACTTAAATTTATTTCCAAATACTAGTTTTATATTGTCTGATTTGTATTATCTATGAATAGCAAAAAAATTTGTATTTTTAAATGACCATTTTTAAATGGTCTGTGAATACCTTGAAAATTAACATAGAGGGAAAAAGTGGCAGCAGGAACATTAAAATACTGTTGCCTACATACATAGGTACAGTATTCTCAGCTATAACGCATATGCATTACTTGGAAAAATCAAAATTTGTACAGATTTGTTTGGTTTTTGGATTGAAAGGGTCAAAATAAGTATCTGGATGAAGAAGCTCCAGATACTGACTACTCAATACTTTCCTCTATGTTATATTAAGATTCTTTTGGAGCCTTAACTGAGAAAAGGCCATTCCTTTGAGGGACTGTTTCACAATCTTTTAAAAAGAAATCTATATCTATATAATATATTTATATTATATTTATATTTACATATATTATATATTTATTTATATTGTATATATATTTATATTATATAGATTAGATATAGATATATACAAATATCTCCAGTAGAGTTGTATCTTTATTCTAAGTAAAGAGTTTCAAGCATTCTAACATTAAATAGTTTTCCCTAATGAAAGAATTAGACATTTGTACCATTTTAACCTTTTTTTCCTATGGTATAAAATTAATTTTCTCTTCATGAAGGAAAATTATTTCTAAAGTTTGATAAAACTGGTAAAAAAGAAGTGTACTCAACTCAGTAACGAGAAGATCTACACTAACTGAATGCTTTTAAAATGGCTTTTAATCCTCACAACACTTAAAAGGTATTATAGTGATTAAAAATGCAGGCCTAGAGTCATATGAAAGGGGCTCTACCACCAATTAAAATAATTGCGAGCTCTGGCTCATTACTTTGTGCTTTGAATTTCTCATCTGAAAAATGAGGATGATAATAATGTTCACCTCACTAGGTTATTATGAGGATGAAAATACTAATACAAATGCTTAGAAAAGATGAATATTAACTTCTATCATTATCCTTACTCTACAAATTAAGTCTTTCATTTTGAAAAATGAATGGTTTCCTCAACTGGGTTCCATTTTACACCATCCCTCTAATCAAGGCTGGTACTGTGCCTTGGACATCATTCTTGTGAAAGAAGAATCAGAAGAGCTAATATTCATAGTGAGAAGAGTTTCTTAAGATCCTACATTTTAATATAGGCTTTATGGCATATTTTTAAATTATAAAGTAATAAATGCAAAATGTTAAATATTCAAACTCTAAGTGCAAAAAAAGTGCAAATCCCCCATTTCACTCCTCTGTGCATGTTCTCAACCACTATAAGAGGTGCTGACTATAATTAGCCACATGAACCCCAATTCCCTTATGTGAAAAACGAAGACAAAGGTATGAGATTTTAAGATCAGAAACATTATGGATATGAAGTACCTAGCACTGTGTCCAGCACACAGGCGCTCAAAAAATGGTATATACCATTACAGGAAAGTCTTTGTTCAACTTCCTTATCTTTATTTATTTATTTATTTATTTATTTATTTGACAGAGAGAAATCACAAGTAGATGGAGAGGCAGGCAGAGAGAGAGAGGGAAGCAGGCTCCCCGCCGAGCAGAGAGCCCGATGCGGGACTCGATCCCAGGACCCCGAGATCATGACCCGAGCCGAAGGCAGTGGCCTAACCCACTGAGCCACCCAGGCGCCCCAACTTCCTTATCTTTTTAATGTCTTACCTTAGAGCATTACTGTCAAACGAGAAAATACTTTGTAAACTGTTAAGTGGTAGTCAACAGGCAAAACACACTTATTACATGCCCTTTCTTTAAGAGGCTGCTGCAACTGAAACATAACACCAACAGATTTCAAATTTTCATATTCATTTTTGATCCTAAAGTAGGAAATTTACCGATAGTATGCACAGATAGATGGTGGCAAAACACTCCTTTTTATTTTTTTTTAAATATTTTATTTATTCATTTGAGAGAGAGAGCATGAGCAGGGAAGGGGCAGAGGGAATGGGAGTAGTGAACTCTGCTGAACAGGGAGCCTCACATGGGGCTCAATCCCAGGACTTAGAGATCATGACCAGAGCCAAAGGCAGGTGCTTAACCATCTGAGGCACCCAGGCACCCCCCAAACATTCTTTTTTTGATAAAATGTAACTACCCAGGGTTGCCTGGTTGGCTCAGTTGGTTAGGTGTCCAACTCTTGATTTTGGCTCCTGTCATGATCTCAGGGTAGTGAGATGGAGCCCCTGTTGGGCTGGGCTCTGCACTGGGATAGAGTCTGCTTAAGACGCTCTCTCTTTCTCTCCCCTCTCCCTCATTTCTCTCTCTCTCTAAAACAAACAAACAAAACAAAACAAAAAATCCTCCCCCAAAAGAATAAAAAGCTACAAATGTTCCATGGAAAAATCTTCCTAGGAAGGTTTCAATTACTTTTCTACATTTTTAGAACAAGATTATTATTCTTATTTTCAAAAGTCATAAGCAACTGCATATATACTTGATTAATCTTAAAAGTACTGTGACATGGGTCAGAGCAATAGACCATCAAACGACCAAGGCATGGGAAAAAAAAAAAAGGGAAAATGTTACTAAGTACACTTGACGATCTAATTTCTGACAAATGATAAAGCTGAAGAAAATAATGCTTTCTCCCAGTCGCCACCCCAGTCACCTGAAGCTATGAACTATGAGCTGGAAGTAGCTCACACTGAGGTCTAAAACACGTAGAGATGTTGATCAAATAATTATTTTGGAAGGAAGAGACGGTGGGAAGGTAACTTTCTAGGAAACGAATTAAAGGCAAAAAAGGCCAGAATCTCTAAAGTGGAAAATAATCAAAGCTGTATTAACAGTAAATAAATTCAGCGACAGGAGCAAAACATGTATCTCTAGAAAGATGAAGAACAAACTGGGTTCACAGATTTGCCCTGTAAGGACCACATATTTAAATGTTCACTAGTATTTCACCATCCCAATGATGGTACCTTTCATGTTAAGTATATGCAACTGTGATATTTTAAGTGATGGGGAAGAAAACTAATGTGGAAAAAAACCTCTGGACAGTCTTGAAGTTACTCTGAAAGTTAAACTAGATTTAATTTGATTGCAACTGTAAGTATAGTCTGCTTTCAAATTTGAGTATCAAATTTTTAAGTAAAAATATATTGATTGTGATCATCAACTATCAAATTATTCTTATATTCTCCTCTTATCAACCTAAGTTGACACTAAGAATAAAGTCTCAGTGATCCTCATATTATCTTATTAAAACAGTTGGGGAGGGGCACTTGGGTGACTCAGTTGGTGAAGTGCGGCCTTTGGCTCAGCAAGAACATGATCCTAAGGTCCTGGGATGAGCCTGCACTGGGCTCCCTGCTAAGCTGGGAGTTTGCTTCTCCCTCTCTCACTCCCCTGCTTGTGTCTTCTCTCTCTCGCTGTGTCTCACTTTGTCAAATAAATACATAAAATCTTTAAAAAAATGAAACAGTTGGGGGACTTTGTTGCTACAGAACAATATTTGCAATGTATAATCATATGATCTTTCTCTTTTTGAAGTATTGAGCAAATGAAGTTGTAAGCCGAATCCAATAGAACAAAATTATCAGCAGGGAGTGATATAAAGTCAAATTTTGAAACAGTGAATTTTAATTAAAATCAATTTTTAAACAGATTTATTTGTTAGTTGTTTTGTATGTATTAACACAAAGACAATGATATGAAGTACACTGTAGGATTTGGTGCCATAATTTTCTCCCATATTACTTTACTACTTTAAAGCAGGCAAATTCCAAAACCCTATAAAATTAATATTTCAGTCAGAGAAACTTTGCTCTTGGAAAAATGAGCAAGAAAATACCTTTCAAAGGTTAGGAGTGGGAATCACTGGGAATAGTGGGAAACATTCTCAGATGATTTTAGAAAAGACAATAAACATTTATTTAAAGACATAAAAAGAAGGCTCTATAACCACCCATTTCAGCTTTTTTCCCCCTTCAATGGAAAGAAAATAAACCAAAAAATAAAACTAATAATAATTATGATTTTAAAAATATGTTTTTAGGGCGCCTGGGTGGCTCAGTGGGTTAAGCTGCTGCCTTCGGCTCAGGTCATGATCTGGGATCTAGTCCCGCATCGGGCTCTCTGCTCAGCAGGGAGCCTGCTTCCTCCTCTCTCTTTCTCTCTACCTGCCTCTCTGCCTACTTGTGATCTCTCTCTGTCAAATAAATAAATAAAATCTTTAAAAAAAAATATGTTTTTAAACTAGTTCCTCCACTGTTCTCCAGAGGTTAAACACTAGCATGTAGAAGACTTTTTATTTTATTCTATTTTTATTTTTAAAAATACTTACCTATTTATTTTACGGGGAAGGGAGGGAAAGAGACGTCTTTTTTCTCTTTTTTTAAAAGATTTTATTTATTTGAGAGAGAGAGAGAGAGAGCGCACTAGGGGGAGGAGTAGAGTGAGAGGGAGAAGTAGTCTCCCCACTGAGCCTGGAGCCTGATGTGGGGCTTCATCCCAGGACTCCGGGATCATGACCTAAGCCCAACATAGACACTTAACTGACTGAGCCATCCAGGCAATCTTTTTTTTTTTAAGATTTTATTTATTTATTTGACAGAAAGACGGAGAGGAAGCAGAAGCCGGGGAGAGGGAGAAGCAGGCTTCCTGCTGAGCAGAGAGCTGGATGAGGGGCTCAGTCCCAGGACCCTGAGATCATGACCTGCATCAAAGGCAGATGCTTAACGACTGAGCCACCCCAGTGCCCCAGAAAGAGTCTTAATCAGATTCTGTATGGAGTCATATGCAGGGCTTGATCTCACAACCCTGAGATCACGATCTGAGCCAAAACCAAGAGTCAGATGCTCAACTGACTGGCGCCTCATAGAAGCCTTTTCAAAAGAGGAAAATGAAAATGATTATTTTCCCAAAGCTGGTGGAAATTCTTTTGTCTTAAAAGCACAGAGAAATATAAGACCCAACATTTGAAATAAATATTATACTATCTAGAGAAAGCTAACTGCTTTATGACAAAAGTAAAAAACAAGGGGCACAACCAGTTAAGCTTACAACTCTTGGTTTCAGCTCAGGTCAAGATCTCAGGGTCATGAGAGATCCAGTGCAAGTTGGGTTCCCCACTCAGTGCAGACTCTGCCTGAGATTCTCTCTCCCTCTTCCCGCCTCTCTCAACTGTGCTTTTTCTCTAACAAATAAATCTTAAAAAAAAAAAAAAAGTAAAAAAGAGAAGCACAGGGAACATGTAAAAAAAAATACAAATAATTATTCTAAAATAAAATGTACTCCATCAGAAAAAGTATCACATACTAACAACAAAATTCAAAGCTACATTTGAAACTATGAATAAAATGTAAAGTATGTACTGCCTTCAACAAAATAGTATAGAATGTTTCCTACTGACTACTTTTAAAAGTTGGTAGTTAGAGCATGAATGGAAAACATATGAAACTGCAAATGAAATTTTTAAAGGAAACTAAGAGACATGTAACAAATACCTGAAAAGTTGAATACTTAAAACATGGAGAGCCCCGTCCGACATAATTTTGCTCTCGATTTTAATCACTTAAAACAACTTATTGATATAAGGACAAACAGAGAGAAAACTTTAAATAGTAAGTATATGACAATGTAAAAAATTCAACTCAAAAAACATTAATAAGCAAGGTTAGGTTCAATCAATAATGACAATGTTAAAAAATGAATGTTCTCTCAATAAATAACAACCATAAAATAGCAGTTCCTACTGATTAGGCAACATTATGAAAGATAAACATAATACTAATTCAAAATAGGCTATATCTACATTTAAATTACACAAAATGAAACTTCTAGAAATGTCTGCAAAGCAAATTCACTTTGCTATTCGTTGAAAACATTTTTAAAATAAATGTGCTTAGAAATTTTGCACACGTTAATGCCAGTTTTCTTTACTACAGTTTCTCCATTTGCCTATATAAATCTATCCTAACTGTACTTTTCAGTTTTGAAAAAAATCTAACATGTAGCAATGTTCTTTTTTTTTTTAAAGATTTTATTTAAAAAAAATTTTTTTTTTTTTTTTTTTGGATAAAGAGAGAGATCACAAGTAGGCAGAGAGGCAGGGAAGCAGGCTCCTTGCTGAGCAGAGAGCCAGATGTGGGGCTCAATCCCAGGACCCTGGGATCATGACCTGAGCTGAAGGCAGAGGCTTAACCCACTGAGCCACCCAGGAACCCCACATAGCAATGTTCTTAAGAGTAATACGGACATGTTTGAAAATGTCTTATTAAATTGTAATGGTAGAGGTAAGCCACTCTATCTTACTTTGACAATAGTTTCCGTTATGAAACAGAACAGCATTTTTTGGCTGATGTAATTCTTAGGCTCATATATTTTTTCCTTTTTTCACTTTTTTTTTTTTTTTTAATTTGGCAAAGAAGATAGACCAGGGAAACCTTTCATTACTTTAACAAAATGAATATAATAAATTGTAGCTAGGCAAATTCTGTTACAAAAGGTAATTACACAGTAGACTCCAGTCACTGCACAGGAGTCATCCACTTCATGTTATTTCAAAAATCCATTTTTTAAAAGATTTTATTTATTTATTTGACAGACAGAGATCACAGGTAGGTAGGGAGGCAGGCACGGAGTGCAGGGCAAGCAGGCTCCCTGCTGAGCAGAGAGCCCCATGTGGGGCTCGATCCCAGGACCCTGAGATCATGACCTGAGCCGAAGGCAGAGGCTTAACCCATTGAGCCACCCAGGCGCCCCTGAAAACTCCATTTTTTTTTAAAAGCAAGTATTTTTGCTATGCTCAACTTAAAAAAGGGTTGGGTTTTTTGTCTGCAATGGATTCTTCCTAAAGTAATAAAATTGATACAAAGTGTTAAGTCCCACAAATATAAGTATATATAACTATACTCTCTCATTAAAGAAGCTCAATTCAAGTTGCTTAATCTGTATTTGCTACACAGGTATATACAATGTACTATGGATATATACTAGTAAAATTTTTTATATATGTCAGTGTGTATCTATCGAAGTTTACCACAAGTATACAGTCACTTGGATCTTCAGAATTCTTTTGCCATTAAACAGAATTATGCATCTCTTATACAAAATACAGCAATGTTTACTAAAATTACATGCCAATACAAAATATTTAACTTCAAGTAGAAGCACAATAAATGAAAATATTATACCTTGCACGTTATTTTCAAAAATATTGAACTAAAAAAAGAATCAATGATGGGGGAGAGGTGGCTACTGTAAACTTTTATACTTGAGCAGTTCCTCCTCCAAAGGTAGGCTGTTGTGTCCTACAAAAGAGGAAAAGTTTTTTCTCTAAAAAAACCCAAAAAAGCCCCTCTTTTAAAGCATAGCTGAAGTGTCCCTTAAAGTGGTTCTAGGAATAAGGCACTGAAAATGATGAAGTAAGAGCCAATAGGTAAATCATGATTAACAACACTTTGGAGACCTAGGTTCATATTCTTGCCTAAATCACTTACAGAAAATTGTGACTTTCATTCAGCAAGTTCCTTAATCCCTTTCAGCCTCAATTTTTTCACCTGCAAAATTGGTTATTGTGCTGAATAAGAGATAGCTAAGGAGGTATTATCAGCACTGAGCTTGTCGCTTACAGCTGTCACTTACAGCTCAGGAAGGTGACAATAATCATTACTGTCAAGATAAACTTGGGGTGGGAAGGAGGCCTATTAGTGGCCTTGCAAAAACTAGGGTCCTTGTGTTAAAACCCACTCTTCTTGCTTGGTAGTATAACTACTGGTACTTTTCTGCTATTCATTTTTAGTGTAAAGAACTCTAAAGAACCAAGAAGTAAAAACGAGAGGGGGTTAAAAACCGAATTTTACAGGTAGCAAGAACCTGGACTCAGGCAAAACTCTGCTGAGTTTGTCAGTGGGCCATCATCCTATCCTACTGATCCCCAAGTTAATGGAAGATTAGGAGCATATTTCCCGGTATATGCTTCTGAAACATAATCACTTCAACACAGTACAGAAGATGATGAGTTCCTAATTATTTGTTGAATGAATCAATACAGGTGTACATTTCAGACAGAAACTAACTATCCAGGAATACCGACAATACTGAACAAAATTTTCATTTTCTATCCTGGAGCCCCTTTCCTCACGAAGCACTCAATATTTAAAGCTCTATCTTCACTTATTAAAACAAAACAAAACAAACAAATGAGATAGGAATTACCCCTAAATTCACGAAAAAGAAGTAAGCTTTAAAAACGGCCGAATCAACTCCTAAAGTTAGTCACGTGGCTGGTCAGATACAGAAGCAGCTGGAATTCGAACTCACATTTGGGCTTCACAGTCCAAGCTGTTTTCGCTGCACTAAAGTTTGCATCTCCACCTGTCTCTGTAAACTGTCACTATAGCGGAGAGAACATTCATCATTAAGCTTTCTTTTTTCTCCTCCGATGCCAGCCCTTCCATCTCACACTCCCTCCTATGCTGGGCTACAAACTAAATACAACAGCAGGCAAGTCGAACTAATTCTAGGGAGTCCGGGTGTACGCGCGAAGAACCGAAATCTGTTTTATTTGTTACACCGGACGAAGGTCCCCGCACCACCTCCAGAAGCGACAAACACACACTAGGGTCCGCAGAGGCTTCAGACCGCGCCCAGGTCTCAAGTTTTAGTCAAGGCCCACGTTCAGGCCAAGCGAGGAGAGAAGGTTACCCTGCCCTGACACCCTCGTCAAGGCGGGAGCGCAGAAGAGAAGGTTGGAGTTGCAATAACAGTACAAGCAATAAACCCTCAGAACCCCTCTTCAGCCCGTTAAACGCACTTACTTGAGCGAAGTAATTGCAAGACACAAGGCAGGCACTGGCAACGGGAAGGGCTCCTCTACCCTCCACCCCAGGCACTGGCGGTGACGACATCGGGACCGCGCCGCCAAGAGCGAAGGCCCCGCTCAAGGCCACGAGCACAGCGCACGGCGCGCGCTCACGGCAGGGGCGGGGTAGCACGCCGGCGCCACCTTTAAACGTCACGTGCGGCGCTCTGCTTCTGGACTCCAAGGTTTGAACATGTCGCTCCTGAAGGGAGTGGCGGAGAAGAATACCCGAGCGGGTTTTAGAGCTGAGAGGAGAGAGGTCGATGCTGCAGTACCTCAGGGGCTGTTAAAGGCAGCGAGGAAGAGCGGCCAGTTAAACCTGTCGGGTCGGAATCTCAGTGAAGGTAAGATCCAGAGGTACGACCAGATTGCGCTATTAGAAAGCACTTGCCCCTGGCCAGCTCCCTTTCCTTGGCCTGCTTCTGACATCTTTGCCACAGTCTCCTAGCCAGGACCCTCGGGCTCTAATTGAGGCACCTACCATATTCCCACTGGTCAGGTCAGGCCCGTTCAGTTCCTACTTTTTCTCAGGAATAATGAGCATATTTCCTAGATTGAGGATCTAGATAGATGCCATACAAAATCAATTTGGGACCATCCTCAGAAACCTAGTAAAGATCAGCAAGCACCTGTGTACCATGAATGAATAGTAGCCAAATGCACTTGTGATTGTCTCTTGTGTAAGGGAGGAAGTGGGAAGAGAGAATATAGCATTCTTCCTGTAATGTTTTTCTCTACTTAAATTCAGGTTTGAGGGGCGGCTGGGTGGCTCAGTGGGTTAAAGCCTCTGCCTTTGGTTCAGGTGTGATCTCAGGGTCCTGGGATTGAGCCCCGCATCGGGGAGCCTGCTTCCCTCCCCCACTCTCTCTCTGCCCTCCTCTTTGCCTACTTGTGATCTCTGTGTGTCAAATAAATAAAATCTTAAAAAAAAATAAATTCAGGTTTTAGGCTATTTGGGATTGAAACCTTCCATTTCCTTTTTAATGATTGCTTTTTTATTGTGTCATGTATAGAGTGGACCAAGCAAATACTTTCAGAACAAATCAAAGGGTATATGACATTAAATCTCTGCTCTACTTGGAAAAGCTTTTAATCAAAGGAAACATAAATATCTTAAAGCTACAGCTTTACATGCACATTTGTTTTTCGCAGAGCCTGGAACATTTTCCTTGCTACCTGACTAGGGCTTTTTGCTTCCTATAGGACTCTGCTCAAAGGTCACACTTCCTAACTTGCCCTAATCAATAAATATCATTGCTGACACTATGGTTGGTTGGTTTTTGTTTTTACCTGTTTAATTTTTAAATACCATTTCACTATCAGAATTTATATTATATATTTGTTTATTGTTTTACGTACTCTCCCACTAGAATATTGGTTTCATGAAATCAAGGAGCTTTCTGTTACTCATTGTTGTATCACTAACAACCAAAACAGTTCTTGGTTCGTAATAGATTCTTATTCAATGTTTGTGGAAGGAATAAGTGAGTGAATGAATCTTTCCAAATACTAAGTGCTGTACTAGAATGTACTTTTTATTGGACCCAGATGATTTTGTCTATTAAAAGTTTAAGGGAGCAAATGAATTTTGACTCTTCACTCCATGTTGACATGACCAGGGCTATTTAGGTTACCATTGTATAAGCAGAGCCTACCACAATACCAAAACATATTAGGTACTCAAAAAATTATGTTGAATGAGTGGATGTATAGTATTTCATAGAGGAGAAAACTATAAATGGGAGAAGCACATGGTATTTGTAACTTATAAATCAAAAAGAAGTCCTTGTTACCATAATGTAGAAGATGTTTATCTAGCTATAGCCTTCAACAGCCCCTGTCATTCAACCTTTGACATCCAAACCACTGTAATTCTGAACCATGTATAGCCCCTTATGGAGCCATGCTCTTTATCTGCACATCTTTGCTTATGTAACTTTGAGATGCTTAATCTCACTGTACCTTATTTTCTCATTTATAATGTGGTAGTGATAATAGGGCCTATTAAGGTTTAATTACCAAGTACACAAAGTACTTAGTACATAAAAAGTGCACAGTAAAAATTGTTACCATTTTTATTGCTATCACTGTAAACATTGTAATAGCTTCCTAAATACTTTCCTGGATTTCTTTAAGTCTCACACTCTAAATCAGTGTCATTACCAAGAGTTATCTTTCTAAAACCCGGATCTTATTATGTCACTCACATTTAATGACTCCCCATATATCACAAGATTCAGTATAAAATTCTTAGTGCAACATACAAAAACTTTTTGAAATCTTGTCCTTCAGTATTTACAAGGCCCTCCTATCTTTTCTCAGAATCCTATACTTTAACAACAATAACAGTAATGAAAAATTCTTTTCCCCGAACAACTAACCATTTAAAATGATGTTTAGATTGTAGAACAACAGTCTTTTTAGAATAGTTTTAGGTTTCCAGAAAATTGAACAGATAGTACAGGGTTCCCATATACACCCTTACTCCAGCTTATGGTTTCTCCTTTATTAACACCTTACATTAATGTAGTGTACTTGTTACAGTTGATGAGCTAATACTGATACATTAGTATTAATTAAAAAACCATAGTTCACATTACTGTTCACTCTTTGTATTGTACAATTCTGTGAGTTTTGAGAAATGCATAATGTCCTGTATCCACCATTATGGTGTTCTATAGAACAATTTTTCTGCCCTAAAAATCCTCTGAACTCTACCTATTCATTGTGGCAAGACTGATAGCCACCAATCTTTTTGCTCCTATAGTTTCGTCTTTCCCCAAATACCATATAATTGGAATCGCATAATATGTAACCTTTTTGACTGCTTTTTTCACTAAGTATTCATTTAAGCTTCCTCCGTGTCTTTTTGTGGCTTGATAACTCATTTCTTTTTTATCAGAATATTCTATGGTTTGGATGTACCATTTTATCCATTTACTTTTTGAAGGACATGTTTGTTTTTTCTAGTTATTGGCACTTATGAATAAAGCTGCTCTTGGTGCTCAGGTTTTTGTGTGGGTGTAATTTTCAATTTTCAACTAATTAGGAGTGCCATTGCTGGATCACATGGTAAGGCTACACTTAGCTTTATAGGAAGTTGCCAGACTGTCTTCCAGAGTGAGTGTACCATTTTGCACTCTCAATAACAATGAATGAAAGTTCCTGTTGTTCCACATCCTTGCCGATATTTGGTGTTATCAAGTTTTTAGAGTTTAGCTATTCCAATAAGTATGTAGTCTTATCTTAATGTTGTTTTAGTTTCCTATTCCCTAATGACATATGATGTGGAACATCTTTTCATAAGCTTGTTTGCCATCTGTTTATTTTATTTGGTGTGGTGCCCGTTCAAATCTTTTGTCCATTTTTAAATTGGGTTGTTTGTTTTCTTACTTTTTAGCATGGTTGTCCTTCATCTTTTTATGCTGCATATCTCTGTTCAGTAATTTAGGGTTCAATGACTAAGTGATGCATAGAAGGCCAGTGGCCTGTTATTTAGGATTTTTTAAAGTCTGTGTTATATGACGTATAGATGAAAGCTATGTAAGTGTTTATGTTTTTTGACATAAAGTAATTGTAGAAAATTGATCACTATTTTCTGATAAACTTTTACTAACTTGTCCCTTTTACTGGTATACCTATTGTTATACTTCTAAAAATATACTCATTTTTAAAAAAGTCTTCCTAGGGTGCCTGGGTGGTTCAGTTGGTTAAGCATCTGACTCCTAATATCTGCTCAGGTCATGATCTCAGGGTCCTGAGATAAACCCCACATTGGGCTCCACAATGGGCGTGGAGCTTGCTAAAGATTCTCTTTCTCCCTCTGCCCTTCCCCCTGACCCCCTGCTTGTACTCACACACACACTCTCTCTCTCTCTCTGTAGCTCCAAATAAATAAATAAAAATTAAAAAGTCTTGTTTTTATTATCTCCAAATGTTATTACCATATAATTATGAATTATGTACAAAAGCAGTGATCAAACATGGCTTCTTTGTGATTGCTTACAATATGTATGAGAGATCATGAGATATTTTATATGAAAGATATGAGATAATAAATGTGAAAGTGTTTGAATACTGTGGGGAGTTACAGATACTTATTTAAATTGCATTTGTTATATACCTTCTATCTATGTTTCTTCCAGATATTGTGAAGAAGTAAATTAACACTTCAAACAATTTATAGTCACATAGGCATTTTAATATGTTTTATTCAGATCTATTTATCAAGAATTGCACGTTAAACAAATTTTTGTGTTGTACTCCAGGTCTTTCTTCCTGCCATATTTATGCAGCAATTTAAAATTGCTCATGTCCGTTATTTCTATATTGGAAAAATAGAACCTGGGTTTTAATTTTGATGTATGTAACCCAAAGCAGTTAAAATTCTGTTTATTCTTTCTCTTAGATGGTGGCCTTCTTGAATTGATTCTTCTTAGTGGAAGCTCTAAGAGTAGTGAGACATTTTATTACCCTAATAGGGTGTTAACTGTACACAGTAATTTTTACCTGTAACGGAAATGAATACTTTTGACAGCTTTTAGTACCGTTTCTTTTGATAGGCCATAGTTCTTTTATGAAAATACCCATTTATCGTTTTCTTCTTTATAAAAGCATTGTGTCTATTATAGGAAAAGTATAATCTATAGAAAGCATAAAAAGGGAAAATAGTCATTCAGGGTTAGTCTCTATTGATATTTTGAAGTTCTTCTTCTAAAGTTTTTTGTGTGAATATAATTTGCCTTTTTTTTTTTTTAAACAAACTTAGAATTGTATTGATTTCTGCTGGACTCCTGTTGGAACATTTTTTGGTGTCACTTGAATAATCTGATTATTCTTAATGACTTTAATATTTGGTCTTATGATTACTATAATTTACTAAAATGTTCAAATATTGTTGGTAGTTTTTTTAAGTTATCATTCTTAAGTGTCAGTTCTGTAACTTCCTGATAAAGGTGTGCTGAAACAAAATAGCTGTTAATAACCAACTTCAAAGAAGAATATTAGAAACATTCTGGAAATTTTTGAATGAAAGCTCCTTTTCTGAGCAAGTATACAGAAATATGTCATTGCTTGGTTTAGTATAGATACTGTAGCTTTTTTGATGGACCAGGTAAAAGAAAGATGGAGTTGATAAGGTGGTATTGATTGTTGCCTTGTGGTTACATGACATTGGTAGGATAGTGGTGTAGAAAATGTTTTTGGGTGATACATCAAAAATTCAATGAAAGTAAAAGGTGCCAGAGTTTGTAACAAAAGAATGCTGTAAATTTTAAAGGAAACCACATGATTGAACTGACAAGAATATTGGTAAGAGGATACTTTTCTAAACCAATTAAATTTGTTTGGAAACCATATTATTTGAAAGGGAAATATGGGTATAAGCTTATCCCTTATTTTGCAGAGAGCAGTTTGGTTTGTTTCTGTTTGTGGAATTAAGTAAATAGGTCTAGGGCTTCTAGGCCTCAAGATGTCATGCCATCTGTTTTAAGGTACTGAGAGTTTGCCTTTTTCAAAAAAGTGTGTGAAGTTTGTTATGACACAGTAAAAAGTGGAACATGACCGTATATTTCCCAAGTTTTAAATAACCGTCTTTAAATCTGTATTAACTGTGTTCTGCTTTACTATTTAGCTTAACGCTATTTTGACTACTAGTTGTCTTAATTGAATTTAATTGTATGAGCAGCTAATAATAATTAACCGAAGTATCAGATTTTAATAATAATTTCAGATAAAGGGATGCATGGGTGGCTCAGTGGGTTAAAGCCTCTGCCTTCGGCTCAGGTCACGACCCCGGGGTCCTGGGATCAAGCCCTGCATTGGGCTCTCTGCTCAGTGGGGAGCCTGCTTCCTCCTCTCTCTCTGCTTGCTTCTCTGTTTCTTGTGATCTCTGTCTGTCAAATGAATAAATAAAATCTTAAAAAAATAATAATTTCAGAAAACTATTGAGTGGATCATCCAAATAAGCTATTCTGGAACATTCTTAGAAATGAAAACAAGAGGGAAGTGTTTTAATCTGTATACAATGACAGAATCTTGAGGTAAACATTTGGTTTTTAGTATACTGAAATCCAGGGAAATCTGCTTGTTTGGATTATGAAACAAGGAACTAGGTGGTTAATTGAAAGTACCATTCCTATTTCTTTGTCTGTTAAAATAGTTCTGAACTTCATTGTTTCAGTCTCTTGAGAGGTATATCTCAAGTTACTATCAGTGCCAAAATTTGTTTAATAAATTAGTGCATAAATTAAACTTATGTTTATATTAATATGTTTACCTAGTTGCATTTTAGTATGTTTTCTTAGGAAAGGATGGGAGCATTAGTTGAGTGAATGCCATCTGTCATGGATACTGTCACAGAAAAAATACAGATTGAAAAGAATGGAATTATAGTTTCAATGAGTTTTATCTTCACTGTAAAACTGAATATACCCTCAAATTAAAATACAAATTTAAACTTGTTTTTCTCTTAAAGTGATTAGTAAAAAAATGTTTCCTTTTTTATATGTTAAGCATTGTTTCGTATTATTGGTTTTTTTTTTTTTTTTTTTTTAACAACAGTATCCTGCTGGACTTCAAGAGAGAACAGTTCTCTTCATACATTCTAATATAACAATGACTCAGGTGTTCTAAAACATAAAGATACTCAAGCTGAAACTGAGTTAATGCTTTCTATATAACTATTCGATTTTACTCTGGTGTTATGTGTGGATATGTGTATGACTGTATTTGTTTCTTATTGAACTTTAAAGATAGTCTGAAAATGGCACTGCAGTATTGTGAATAGTCAGTAGGGGATTCTTTCTTTAATGTAAAGGGGCCATTGGTTGCCACGAATAAACTACTGTGAGAAATTTGGAATGTTTATCAGTGAGCTTTCCCTGATCTCTTGCAAAGTGCTAGTCCTAACTGGTTGATTCTTGTAAAATCCTCGTAATTGGGTAAAGGGTTTAGTGAATGGCATTTGTTGGATAAGCTGATATTAAAATATTATTCTTCACCTAGCAAAAGACTTTTTGTATTACTATTGCTGTATCCTAGCATTTAAGTTACTGCGGGGCTCTCTCATTTAATCAACAAGGAAATTGGTAACCAGAGATGTTGGATTACTGGCCAGTTTGATTAGTTGTACAGTTTAAACCAAAGCTTAGTTCTCTCTTTGGTCAGTGATACATCCAGGATGTTATCATGTGTATCATAGTTTAACATATTTACAAGCTTTTAGAAGATGGAATCTACGTATATGAGTATATAGACCTTAACAGGAATAATTATGGTTTTCCACCTTAAGGAAATAGCATACACTATGGGTGATCATTATATACATGAAATTGTTCAAAACTGTCCAAAAAGATTTCTCAATTTCATGATTTGTTGCTTCTGTAGTTTACTGGCTACACCTTCTTTTATTCTTCCATGTAAAAACCACTTTAAACTTTTAAAAAAAATTTCTTCTCTGTTTCTAACCGTACCTGCCTCTAAGTGCCTTCCCCATATTAGCCACTAGTTCTCTGGCATCAATCCATTGGTAGTCCCTATTTCTATAATTAACTATTATCAGTGAGTAATATGCCCCCCAAAATATGCAAAGAGATCTTTTCCCAGTCTTTGTTAATGGCCATTCTGTTCATTGTGGAAGCCTCTAGTCATGTATGGCTACTTAAATGTTAATTAACCAAAATTAAATAAAATTGAAAATTATGTTCTTCGGTCACCTTAGCCACATTTTAAGTGTTCAATAGCTGTATGCAGCTAGTGGCTACCATATTGAATAGTGCAGCGTATAGGATATTTCCATCATTGCAGAAAGTTGTATCGAGTAGTACTGTTTGTGACAATTAACATCTTGTGAGAAATATATTTATCTGTGTATGTAGGTGTATATATGTGTGTGTATTTATGCATATATATACCTTGATATATATGTATATATACATACACCTATGTGAATGAATATATGCACACATAAGATTGCCTTGATACATTACATCACGTTTATCTTATTTTGAGTTAACCTTATTGGGATATGATTTACAAACAATGTGTGCATCCATTTTAAGTGTACCATTTAGTGAGTTTTGATGTATATATATGCGTACACACACACACACATTTACACATACATAAAATTGTGTAATCACTACCACAATAAAAAGTATAGAATATTTCCAACACTCAAAAAGTTCCCTTAAGCCCCTTTTTTTGTCAGTCAACCCTCACTGCTAATTCTACACAATCAGTGATCTGCTTTTGTCAATACAGATTAGCTGCTTCTAGAATTTCATTTAAACAGAATTATACATTTGCAATTTTTGTTTTGTTTTAGGCTTCTCTTGCTTAGTATGTTTTCTCAGGTTCCTTCATGTTGTTTGTATCAGTATATTTTTTTATTGTTGAGTGATAGTCCATTGTATGTATGTGTGTATGTGTACATATATATGTATATCTACATACATATATATACACCTCAATTTTTTATCCATTCACCTATTGATCAGCATTTGATTTGCTTCTAGTTTTTGGCTGTTATGAGTAAAACTACCATGAGTTTTCAAGTACAGTCTTTGTGTAGACGTATGTTATCATTCCTGGTAAGTTACAAACCTGAGAATAGAATTGCTTGACATATAGTAGTAAGTGTATATTTAAGTTTATAAGAATTTACCAAACTTTTTGCTCCTAGTAAATAAGAGATTCAGTTGCTCTAGATTATTACCAACAGTTTGTATTGTCAGTCTTTTTGATATTAGCCATTCTTGTACTTGTGTTGTAGTGCCTACCTCCTTATAGTTTTATTTACATTTCCTTAATGACTCATGATGTTGAGCATCTTTTTCAACTATTCATTGGCTATTTGTATATCTTCTACCAAGTGCTCAGATTTTTTGTCTCTTTTTAAGTTGGGCTATTTGTATTTAAGTTGTAAGACCTTTTATTTTTGGGATAGAAGTATTCAGATATCTATCTCTATCGATATCTAATATATTTTTGTGGTCTGAGGATTAATGATTTCTTTTTTTTTTTTTTCTTAAAGATTTATTTATTTGTCAGAGAGAGAGCGAGCGAGAGCGAGCACAGGCAGACACAGTGGAAGGCAGAGTCAGAGGGAGAAGCAGGCTCCCTGCGGGGCAAGGAGCCCGATGTGGGACTTGATCCCAGGACGCTGGGATCATGACCTGAGCCGAAGGCAGCTGCTTAACCAACTGAGCCACCCAGGTGTCCCGAGGATTAATGATTTCTTTAGAAAAACAGAAGTTTTCAGTTTTGAGGAAGTCCAACTTACTATCTTTTCTTTTGGGATTTGTACTTTTTCTGTACTAAGAAATTTTATCCATCCAGGAGCTGTGAAGATTTTCTCCTCTGCTTTCTCTTAGAATTTTTATAGTTTTGTCTTTCATGTTTAAGACTATCTATTTTAAGTTAAGGTTAGAGTGTGTCATAAGGTAAAGGTTGAAGTTCTTTTTTTATCTATATGAATTTACAGTTCCAGTGCCATTTGTTGAAGAAGACTTTTTCTTACTAAGTTGGCATTTCTGTTGAAAATTGGTTGACAATATATTATTGCATGGAATTTTCCTGAACTCATTTTTTCTATTGATTTATATATCCTTAATATTAATACACTGTCTTGACAAGTTTTATAGTTAAGACTTTAAATCAATTATCGTTAAGTTCTGCAACTTTTCTCTACTGTTTCAAAAATTAATTTATTTTAGTTCTTTTGCATTTTGATAATACATTTTTAGAATCAGCTTGTTAATTTCTGTAGCAGCACCATCTGAGAGTTTGATTATGACTGTGCTGAATCTGTAAGTCACCTTAGGGAGAAGTGACAACTGAAATTAGTTTATAATTTGGTATATTTGTCTGCTCATCTAGACCTTCTCTAAATTTTCACAGCAGTATTTTTTATTTTCATACCACAGATTTTACATTGATTTGTCAAGCTTAGCCCCGTGTATTTCATGGTTTTAGATGCTGTATCTTAAGAATCTTTAAGCATCTAAAAGAGTTTTTCATTTATTGATTGCTAATACCTAGAAGCACAGTTGATTTTGTATATTAACCTTGAATTCTCGAAACCCATTCCAAGAATTTTCTTATAGGTTCCTTAGGATTTTCTACATAGATGATCATGTTTTCTACTAATAGAGATGGTTTTACTTTTTCCTTTCCAATCTGAATGCCATTTATTTTCTTTCCTTATTGCATTGGTCAGGACCCAGAGTAGAATTCTGAAGTTGTGATAATGGGCATCCATGTCTTAAGAAGACACTGAGAGAAAGCACCTAGTTTTTACCATTATGTATGATGTTAGTTGTATGCTTTTCATAGAAACCTGCTATTAGGCCAAAAGAATTCCCTTCAATACTTAGTTTTTTGAGAGTTTTTATCTTGTTTGTCAGGTTTTTTTTTGCATTTCTTGAGAATCATTGTTTCTTTTTTCTGTTAATATGATAGATCTCATTGATCTTTAGATGTTAAAACACTCCTGCATTCTTGATGTAATTACCACTTGGTTGTGATGTATTTTTTATATGTAGGTAATTTGTTAAGGAATTTTGGGTCTGTAATCATTAGGGAGTTTGGCTTGTAGCTTTTTTCTTCTTTCTTTTTCCTTTTTCTTTTAATGTCTTTGGTTTTGGTATCATGGTAATGCTGGCTTTATAAAATGAGATAGAGATTGTTCTTTCCTCCATTTTCTGAAAGAGTCTGTGTAGAATTAGTATCATTTCTACTCCAAATGTCTGTTAGAATTCACCAGTGAAGTCATCTGGTTCTGGAGTTTTCTTTGTTTAAGTATGTTTTAAATATTTAAATGGCAATATTTAAAATAGCAAATTCAATTTCTTTAATAGATGCAAGGCTACTCAGATTTCATATTGTTGTTGTGGATTTTTCCCCCATTTCAGGGAATTTGTTCATTTTATTTAAGCTATTGAGTTTATAGATGTGACATTGTTTATAATAGTCTCTTCCTTTAATCATCTATAGGATCTAAGGTGATATTTCAATTTTCAAAGAACCAGGTATTGGTTTAATTGCTTTTTATCTATTCTGTTTCATGGATTTCCCCTCTTTATTTCTTTGCTTTTGTTTACTTTGTGTTTAATTTCTTCTTTTTCTAGTTTGTGATTGTAGCTTATATCATTATAAAATGAGGTTATTTATGAAGACTGGACTTGAGTTGATAATTGTTATAGGTGGGTGGTGGATAATGGAGTGTACTTCATTATACTGTTCTTTAAATTTATGTATATATTTGACTTTTTATATAATATTTTAAATATTACATAAAGTAAATGAAGGACACTTGGGTGGCGCAGTTGGTTAAGTGTCCAAATCTTGATCTCAGGTCTTGATCTCAGGATTGTGTTCATGCCGGATGTGGAGCCAAATAGATAAATAAATTACCTGACTATATCGTAATTTTTGTCACGTTTATATGCCTATTGACATTTATCTTTACCTGATAGTATCTGTTTTATGCATTGGTAAGCTATTTTAGGATAACTCTAAAGAATTCCTCTATAATTAGGACTTTTTGTAACTTTTAGTGGTTCTTTCTGTTTTCGGGTAGGAGAAGAAAGGTGATATAAATCTTGATGCTCTAAGCTCTTGAAGAAATTGGGATACCTCACAAACAGTAATGGGGAAAAGAAAGAGCAGTATGTCAGTATTTCTGGAAAAGCAAATTGATTACATGTTCAGGAACACTGGAGTATCAACCTTGATAGTTCCCACAAGGACAAATTTTGCTAACAGAAAAATCTGAAATAATGATAACATTGTAACATTCATTTAGTGTAGTTGACAGGTAACAGATATTTTCATTATGTTGTCTGTAAATTTCTTGAGCTCCTTGCCTTCATCCCCACCAAAATTTGTTATTACATTGCTTATTAATTATAATCATCTTAATGTACCTCTATATAGGTATCAGAGAAAAATAGATGCACAAATGCTCTATATATTTTCTTAGGAGTAGAGTACATATCATATATGTACTCTAGGAGTACATATCATATAGTTTCTTCTGCCTTTTTGTGTGTGTTTTGTATTGCCTCTTTTTTTGTTCTATAAATGTTTGTTGGTAACTAAACCTGGATGGCTCATTGGTAACTTAAAAAAAATTGTTCTAAAGAGTAACACTGATATTTAGTCAAATACATGAACATCCCCATTTATATGGACCCTTTTGGTGTCAATAAATTCACATTCTAATCTGAGTTGATTTGTCATTTCTTATTCTTACTCAACCATCTATACCTATATACCAAAATAATAATAATAATAATAATAATAATAATAATAATGGTAGCAGTAGTAATAGTAATAGTAGTAACAGTGGCACATTTTATGGTGCTTTTGCTCTCAAAAAAGTTGGGGAGAGTGAATTCTTTTTATTTTTCTTTGCTTTAAAAATAAGCCATAATCCACAAACAGAAAAATGAATGGGCTTATATTCTATAATATTCATAGTAGCTAGATTCATTTGTAAAAGTATCAAGTGACTACCTAACCAGAGAGAAGGGGTAGGAGAGGGATCTTTTCTTTCATTATAATATGAATATAGACACTCCATTTTTTTGAAGGAGCGTAAGTCTCCTGGATTTCAGAAACTCTGCTTTGCTTCTATAAAACCATTATATCAGATTATTAATCCTGAATTATACTTCAGTGTCCTGAACTTGAAACTTTGACAACATCTTTCCATTTAGTCGCATTCTGAAATCTTCATCAGTGACTGCAGGATATAATCAATTGTTGCCTTGATGAAAGTTCTAATCTACTACTGTATAGTCCCACTTTTATGCAGGAATGAAGGATCCCCCCTTTTTTTGGTAAGATTTTATTTATTTGAGAGAGTGAGAGAGAGAGCACAAGTGGGTCTGGGTAGGAGCAGGCAGAGGGAGAGGGAGAAGCAGGCTCCCCACTGAGCAGGGAGCCTGATGTGGGGCTCAGTCCCAGTACTCAGGGATCATGACCTGAGCTGAAGACAGAGGCGACTGAGCCCCCCAGGTGCCCTGGAATGAGGGACTTTAAAATAGTTTTGGTGTAACACTATAGCAAGTTAATACCTTCTGGAGTTTCAAATTTTTTAGTGGTGAACTTGGACTCTCCCTGTTCAACATATATGGTCTTATTTGCTATGTTTAAGAAGTTATTGTGTTTGCTGCAGTAGAATTCACATGATGTTGTGTGATGGAGTAAGAAATAAAATTGTATGTTGGGTAAAATAGCAGCTACCAGAATTAGTTATGCCTTCCAGATGTCCACTGAGAGTCAAGGCAATATAGCTATGCAGGTGTTTGAATCCTATTTCTGCTACCTAATAGCTATGTAGCCCTGGGTAAATTCTGTGCCCATTTTTCTTGTCTATAAAATGAGAAGAATAATAGCATCTATGTCACAGAAATATTATGAAGTTTAAATGAGTATGTTGGAAAATTACCTCTTACTTATTAGCTATTACTATTACCAGTGCTTTCTCAGACACTATATACTCCTGTTGTAAAACTCATGACATCCTCTTATAAATGTTGATTTTCATGCTTTTATTGTGTTAGCATAATGGTAAAGTCTCTTCCTTATTGTCTTATATATCTACTACAATGTGCTATGAAGAGTATGTGTATAGTAAATATAGCCGAATGACAATAAAATGGCTCAGGTTGTGATCTCAGGGTCCTGGGATCAAGTCCCATATTGGGCTTCTTGCTCAGCAGGGATCCTGCTTTTCCTTCTCCTTCTGCCTGCCCCTTGCCCTTCTTGTGCTCTTTCTCTCTCTCTGACAAATAAATAAAATCTTCAAAAAAATATCTAAGATTTAATATATAAAATACATACTCTGTTTTTTAATAAAATCAACTTCGGATGTAAATTATTGCTTTTTGAATTGTTAAAAAGTTTTACTGTCTCAGAAAATGCTTTTCATTAGATAAATTGAATGGCTGTTATAGAAGTATGTCACTTAGTATGTCATTTCTTTTCTTTCTTCTTGGTGTGGTGGTGATGGAAATAGTACCTCAGTGTGTCTGGAGAATAAATGTGGATATTCCTGAGGAAGCTAATCAGAATCTTTCATTCAGTACTACTGAGCGATGGTGGGAGCAGACGGATTTGACCAAACTAATCATATCCAACAATAAACTTCAGTCACTTACAGATGACCTACGACTCCTGCCTGCACTCACTGTTCTTGATGTAAGTTAATGGATACGAATATGGGTCATTAGTTAAAGAGACTCTGAAGGTAAATTTAGGCTTTGATAAGCAGAAAATGTGTTTAATTGGTAGAATGCAAGGAAGAATAAATTATTGATAGGCAGAGCCTAATGGTTAAGAGTGCACTTATAGAACATCAGGTTTGCAATTCTGACTATGTCACTTGATAGCTGTGTGATCTTGGGAAAGTTACTTCATTGTACTTCAGTTTCCACATCTATAAACCAGGACTGACACTACTTATTTTTATAAAAATTGTTATTAGAATTTAATGCAGTATTACATGCCAACAATCCATATTTAACAAGTGGTTGCTGTTGCTCATCTTTTTTTTTTATTGCTATTATTTTTCTCTTCATCATTCTAGACATTAAAGCAGTACTTGAACTTACTTTTTTTTTTTAAACTTCAATACTGACTTAAATTATTGAACTTAACTTTTTGTGTGTTTATTCAAGGGCAAATTTTTAGTGCCATTGCCATGTTATACAGTAAAGCATGAGTAGTTTATTGCACAGTCTCTGGAGTTTGGATGTACTCTACTTAGTAACATCAGAAATCTTCCAATTCATGTCAGAAAGTGTTAGATCTGGTCAAATTTCTAGAGAAGATTTTTATTTTCGAATTTACAAAATGCATGGATTGGCTTAGATGTTCTCTAAGGTTCCTTGTATCTTGAAAATAATATGAGAACATAATAGAGGTCCCCCCTCCTCTTATTTTTTTTTGTATATGTTGACATGAATCATACCATCAAGTGCTAATTGTTTCTAACCCTCATCTCTCATGTAAGACTGAGATTCTGCTCAGTGATTTTAATTGTAATATCTAAAATTGATGACTTACCACTTCATGATTTTTGAACAGGAGTTTAGTCAACTTCAATCAAATGCCTTTTCTTCTTCTGTACATAGAATAAATTAATACTCCAACTATGCTATTGAATTAGAATAATAGAATTATTGTTGAAAAGCTTTGTACAATGGCAAACTCATATGTGGTTAATTATAAGACTAAGATAATTGAAATTTTTTTTAATACATTTTAGATACATGATAACCAGCTGACATCCCTTCCTTCTGCTATAAGAGAGTTAGAAAATCTTCAGAAACTTAATGTCAGGTAAAAATTAAGCTTATTTAATTTCAATATTGCTAATATGAGTATAAATCTAATATCCTTTAATATTTTTTTAATACTAGAAAATATTTTTGTATTATCTCAGGAAGTAGTAAAAGCAGTGTAAGATTTTTTTTTAATTTTAAGATTTTATGTATTTATTTGAGAGAAAGAGTGAGATAGAGAGCAGGGGAGAGGGGTAGAGGGGGGAAACAAAATCCCCACTGAGCCGGGACCTTGACGTGGGACTTGATCCCACGACCTGGGATCATGACCTGAGCCAAAGGCAGATGCTTAACTGACTGAACCACCCAGGCACCCCACAGTAAGAAATTTAAATTTTCTCAGATTATTTTTGTTTTAGAATTGCCTGCATGTTTTTCTGATTATACAAATGTAAAGCCAGTTGATTTTTAAAGTCCTTTTTGTTTTATTTATTTATTTCATTTTTAAAAAGATTTTACTTATTTAGTTGAGAGGGAGAGTGTGAGAGAGAAAGCACGAGTGTGCAGGGGCCAGAGAGAGAGGGACAGGCAGACTCCCTGTTGAGCAGTGCTCCTGAGGACCTGGGGCTCAATACCAGGACCCTGGGATAATTACCTGAGGCAAAGGCTGATGCTTAACTAACTGAACCACCCAGGCATCCTCTTTTTGTTTTATGTTTATGTAACAATTTTTACTGGTTATTTTAGTAACCTTTTATTGATATCTCAGGTTTTAAGTTACTTTGATGTTTAAAAAAAATCTTGGTTAAGCAATATGAAAAAATTGGAAATAATTCTTTCATTAATGATGAAAAATGTCATGGTTTTAGTATTAGTAGCTTTTAAACTTTTCTGAGGATTCCTGGAGTTCTACAGATATGCTTCTGGTACTTGTTGATAGGTATTTTGGAAGCCAGGTAGCTAAGACTGGCTAACTTTGTTTGCCCTTCAATATACACCTAGACTTCCAAGAAATAATAAATACCTTAGATACATTTTATATATACAGATTAGGGGAAAGGGATTTGGGAAGATTTCATTTAGGAGATAAAAAGGTTTATTAAGTGTTCAAAACATGTTTTGAAAAACTGGTTTATAAAATTGGTAAGGTTACAGATCTACATCAGTGTTCTGTGATTAAGTCAGTTGCTTTGAGGGAGAACGTTTCCTTTAGTTAGAGTTTTCATCTATTGAAAAAATTACCACAAATCAGCAAAAATATCTATACATCAAAGCTGCTAATCGTTTAGAGCTACATCGGAACCTTTTTCCCATACAAGTCCAAAGCACGGGTGTGACCTGCAAAGGCAAGAATGGGTAGGGTTGAGAGAATATGAGAGGAAGCATGGATTAGGTATGGCTTTAGCTTTAGCTTCCAGCACTTCAGACTATTAAGCTTTAGGGTGGACTACTTCCCAGCTATTTCAGTTGGGAAACAAATGGAGGAGATATGTAGCTAGGATTACATCTCTGCCCAACTACATTCCTGTGAAATCTACAAAGATTTTAATTAGGTGACCAACAATAATAACCAATTTTTAACATTTTTTTTAGTGTTTTTTATTTATTTATTTGATAGAGAGAGAGAGATCACAAGCAGACAGAGAGGCAGGCAGGGTGCGGGGGAAGCAGGCTCCCCACTGAACAGAGAGCCCGATGCGGGGCTTGATCCCAGGGCCCTGAGATCATGACCTAAGCTGAAGGCAGAGGCTTAACCCACTGAGACACCCTGGTTCCCCTAGTGTTTTTTATTTATTTTAGATGACATCTTTTGGTATTTTTGTTTCAGCTAGTTTTATTTTTATGTAATTTAAGGTTATTTTTACCCCATTATATTTCTTATTCCGCCCTGTTATTTGTTAAGTAATTGTAGATGGCATGAAAATAGAATGGAATTCCTGAGTGAATAGTTGAGATAAATCTGGGAACAAATTAAATCAGGTCATCTCTTAATTATTAGGGAATGTATCATCTTCAGTGACTTGGGTCTTCTAAAACAATAAAATGAGTATCTCTACAAAAAGACTGAGCTGAAAAATTAAGACTAAGTACAAAGAGTGGAGTTGCATATTATATTTAGCTGGACATACCAGGCCCTTTAACAGAAATAGCTATTTTTATCTCGAGTGCTAGCTTAAAAACATAATCCCCATAGAAGCTGTTACTCCACTGTAATGTATATGTGCCCATATCTGTGTCAGAATCCTAAAATTCAGATACAGGGGCGCTTGGGTAGCTCAGTTGGTTAAGTGTCTTAGGCTTAGGTGATGATCTCGGGGTCCTGGGGTCCTGGGATCGAGTCCTGCTTCGGGCTCCCTGCTTAGTGGTGAGCCTGCTTCTCCTCTCCCTCTGCCCCTTCCCCAACTTGTGCTCTTGTGAGCACTCTCTCTCTCTCTCTCAAATAAATAAAATCTTTAAAGTAAAATAAAATAAAATTCAGATACAATATAAAAAATTAAAATTTATGATTTGGTTAAAACTTTTGTTCTTTTATTTTCTTTGAAACTCTCAATTTGATTACTTTAGATGACTATAATCTTAATGAGCTATATGTGAAGTTTGATAAGTTTTTAGAACTATAACCATATTTCATTTTTATAAATGAGCCCATGTATTGGTTAGCAAAAATACCTTTACAAATATTTATTATTACCAAATTACTTAGCATTTATTTTATCAATCCATAGCCATAACAAACTGCAAATACTACCTGAAGAAATTACAAAGCTAAGAAACCTGAAAGGCCTATATCTCCAGCATAATGAACTAACTTGCATACCAGAGGGATTTGAACAACTTTTCAATTTAGAAGATTTGGTAAGTTGTGATTTTCCAATTTTTATATAATTTGGGGCTGATGTGATTTTTCATCAGGCTGAGAAATTGGATGTATGATTGAAATCATGAAAAACATGGACAACTGGTTATATGACTAGATTCTCAGAAACTGCATTTCAATAAGATTGCTAAATTAGTAATTGTTAAATTTGTTTTTCCTATTTTTTCTTATAAAATCATGTCAGGTTTTAATAAAGAATAGAGTGTGGGAAGGGGGTGATAAGGAATGGCTGATATTCAGAGGATTTTATGGCTTTGCAAAATAGGGAAAATGTATCTTTAGCATACAAATTCCCATTTCTATACCCGTTCCTTCTTTATTGTCCCTATAACCCTCCTGTCCTTTGAATGTCCAAACAGTCCCTTTAATGCCTGCCTTTTCTTCCCTATTTTTCAAAATGTCCACCTTACCTTGCAAATTTTCATTCCATCTATGTCACATCCAGAATGGAGATAACCATAAAGCAAAACAGATATTATTATTTTTTTTAAAGATTTTATTTATTTATGTGACAGAGAGAGAGATCACAAAGAGACAGCACAGCAAGTAGAGGGAGAGGAGGAAGCAGGCTCCCCACTGAGCAGAAAGCCAGATGCGGGGCTCGATCCCAGGACCCTGAGATCATGACCTGAGCCGAAGGCAGAGGCTCAACCCACTGAGCCCTGGCAGCCCAAAACAGATTTTATTTTAAGAGTAATGAAAATAATAAGCACTTTGCTTTGTACTTTACATATAGCAAGGTACATAGTTTTATCCCCTAATTCAGATATGGAACTACAGTCTATTTAAAAAAAAAAAAAAGTACCTTATCTGAAGCCATGTAAACTAATAGATAATGAATTCAGGATTTTAACATAAGTCGGTTTGACTCCAAAGTGTATCCCTTTTTTTCTCCTACTGTACCCCTGAAGGAGTAAGATTCTACTAAAATATTCGATCTGAAAGACTAGCTAGATTAGATTAGTTGTTCTGATATATAATCTATACTGCACATAGTTATTTCCTCTTACATTCTTATTGTTTTCCTTATTACATGTTTTCAGAAACTTATGTCACTTTAGTCAAAGTTTATTTCTCATTAAAGGGGAAATTAATTCTTCTACCTCTTTTTTTTCCCTATAAATACATCTTTCTTGATATTTCTTTTATCCGTTCTAGTGTTTGAAATCAACATATATAACTTTCCTTAACTGTCCTTTAGTACCTGTCTTTGTCTTTCAATGTGAGCAGATTGGAAATAAGGTTTGGAAAGTTAAAGACATAGGTAGATAAGATGAGTGGCTAACGAAAGGGCCATCAGATTTTTTTATATTCTAATGGTAAAAGATAACAATTGGTATATTAAAAAAAGAAGAGTATTTAGAAAGAAGATCTAATAAACTATAGCAGTTCTCAGTTATTTCCTTTTCATGGGTTCTTAGATAGTCATTTGCATAATGAAAGGATAGTTCAGTTCAAAATTGTGTTCTTAGGGACTCAGTATCCCAATCATAAATGTAAGCAAAAGTACATCACAACATTAGAAATATAAGCATGTTTAATAATTTAAGCTAGT
Source organism: Mustela nigripes (assembly GCF_022355385.1). NCBI lineage: Eukaryota > Metazoa > Chordata > Mammalia > Carnivora > Mustelidae > Mustela > Mustela nigripes. The sequence goes on along the minus strand of NC_081570.1, from coordinate 57,688,910 downwards.
AATTTTCCTTAAATTTATATAAAAACTGCTTAGCAATGATACTAAATATTTATTGAAGAAATGACAGCATAAATACTGATTAATTTATGTATAATGTACTTTTATTTAATTTAATTATTAGCCACAATAATTAAATGTTTAAATTTATTAGTAATTTTGTTGATTTGGGTTCTCTAAAAGATCTTAAGAATTTGTGAGTTAATATCTTCTGTATCAAAAACTTTTAAAAGTTTTTTATTTTGAAATAATTCTAGATTTGCAAAAATGTTAAGAGATTACAGAGAGTTACTTTATACTCTTCACCTAGCTTTTCTTAATTTGATATTTTACATACCCATGGGACATTTGAAAAACTAAGAAATTAACATTGGTACAGTATTACTAACTGCAGTATAGATTTTATTAAGATTTTCCCAGCTTTTCCACTAATGTCCTTTTTTTTGTTCCAGGATCCAATCCAGAATACTACATTGCATTTAGTGTCAGTAATTTTTGATATTACAAAATATTTATTCAGTAGTAATCTGTTCATTCTTAGTGTTTAGAGTATTGGCGTTGTAGATTGTTGTTTCCTGTTGTTGATTATGATATGTTATTTTGTGTTATTTATAATTGTAGCCGTGTTTTATAAAGAATAGCTGATCTAGAATTTTATTTTTTTCTGTCTTCTTAATTGACTTAGAGAATGTAACTGTTTAATGTTAGGCTAAATGAGTCTTCAGAGAACAAGTTCCCTTAAGTCATTTTTTTTTTTAATTCATTATTACAACTAGCCCTACCTAACAGTTTGCTGATAGCTAGTGGAGTACTTACCCCTAATTCAGATGTCATAAGAGTTATTTGTCTTTTAAACAGAGTCTCAAAAAACGTTCTCTTCAAAACTGTGTTTATGTTTTAAAGAAAGAAACAGAAACAATGACTTAAAAAAACAGGTATAGACACTAATTAGGCAAGCTTAAATGAAGGAAAAGCAGAAAGTAAACTTCTGGACTTAGTCAAAGCAGACTTGCTGAGGTCGGCGGAAGAACCAAGAGGGAATATATTTTTCCTTAAAAATTAAAACATCTATTTTCTCAGGTTTATTTTTTTTTCTTTCATGATTTTTTTTCTCTTGCAATGGCATTTTTCATTTCATACTACTGTTTACCTAATCAGTTTGCCTAATTTATCCTATGTACTCAATAAATATCAGATGGACAGATAGATTTTTTTAATTAAAAACATGATACATGATATAGCATGACTTAGTAATAACAGAAACCTTTATGTAAAGTATTTCTGAAGTTAGAATTAATTCTGATTCCTTTGTGCTCCATTACTGGGCACATGGTCTGAGGTCATGAATGACAGACATCTTGTGAAATTGTCAGTGGATGAGAGTTATAAAAATTACCACCTCTAAAATAGTCTTCGTATTGTAATCTCCTCAAACCCTTGAATCTCTTTGAGGGAGCAATTATTTATTAATTTATTTATTGATCAATATATATATATATATATTTATCGATTATTTATTGATAAATAAATTGATTTATTGATAGATGGATAGATTGATTGATTCATTGTCTTTCTAAAGGATATTTCCAACAATCGTCTTACAACTGTTCCTGCTAGTTTTTCTTCTCTCTCCAGTCTGGTGCGACTTAATCTTTCCAGCAATCAACTGAAGAGTTTGCCAGCAGAAATAAGTGGAATGAAAAGTAAATCTTCTCTATTTTAAAATATACATGATATGAAGTTGGTGCAACTTATACTTAGAAAAGTAAATTTTAATATTGTTAGTTACAGGGAAGTAAAATAATAGATTTTATGTGGGTAAAGCAAATAATAGCAAATAGTAAGATTTTCTCCAGACCATTATTGTCTAGCTTAACTTTCTAAACAGTTATTACCAAAAGCATATTTTGGCATATCAAAAAGAGGAAAATAAAATATAATTACAAATTATGGTAAAATTATATACCGGAGATATTGATTAAGGTTTTGAGCTGTGTTATCTGTTCATTTATTCAACAATCACTAAAAGGTTATTCCCCTCTAATTGGTGATTCTACTTGTGGTTTTGTTATAGCTGTAGCTTCCTCATGGTCCATAAGTAATGATGCCAGGAGATAGTCTAGTTTTGCCCAAATGGTCAATCATTTTTTAAAAAAGAAAAGGTTAAAATAGTGGTTCTATTGAAGTTTACCATTGAACTATTGTATTTAACATATTCTAGAACTAATATTAAGGGATAAAGAAATTGAAGGCACATTTCAGTACCTTTTAAATAATTATAATTCACTACCTCAGAATTCTTGATTTAGAGGGCAAGATCATTTTTTTGTAAAGGCAAACTGCTATTTCTTGGTTGATGAGCATTCTGTATATCAGCTATCCACTATTTACTTTATCTGGTCTTTTCTGCTAATCATGTATAAGCCCTCTTCATTTTTTTAAACCTCCTTCTTGTGGAGGTTATAGGAGTGATTTTGTATAGTTGATTACAGAACATTTTGAGATAAATTTGTAAAATTGTGCTGTTTTATTTTAGATTAGTAGTCGTTTGTCATTTGTAATAGGAGTGCATACGTTAAATCTTCCATAAATCGAGTTGATATTTTAGGGAAGCCTTTACTTAGGATACCGGTAATTAAGACTTTGCTTATATTTGCCATTTTTCAATACAGGTAATAAAAAGTAGAACTAAACATAAAATATGTTACGTTAGTATGTAAGAAGCTTGAAATTTTTTTTCATAATTTGGATGAACATATCTTGAGAGATGGGAAAAGAGGGAAATCAATAGGAAAATACTTTGAATTTATAGCAGTTTTTCCAATATACTATATAATTAATGATCAGATGCTTTCTTCCTTTAGCCATGACAGTGATAACCATGACTTTTAAACTATCACCAGTAGGACATTTAGTTGTTACTTCACTCTTAATGACTGGACCCTAAGAACAATATCTAACATTTGTATGGTTCTTGGGAACTCAAATGCTTTTACGTATATTGTTTTGCCATCACAAAGTTGTGATGTTAGGGGAATGTAAATTAGGGGAATGAGTATTTTTTACGTTTCAAAGGTTCATAAACCTAGGCTTAGAAATTATGTTATATATCATAGAGCCATGGCTGGAATCACAACAGTTCTGTAAGGGCTTGAATCCTTTTACTCCATCCCTGTTGTTCTTTCCACTATGCACTGCTTATATTCTCAGTCAGTACTCTTAAATGCAAACAATTGTAAAAATTTAGTGTCTAACTTTTAAAACTTTCTTTATAGAATTTACTGGATTTGGGTGAATCACATTGTGACTTTAAAATTTTTTTTATTTTATTGTTATTTTTAAAAATTATATTTATTTGAGAGAGAGAGAGCACAAGCAGGGGAAAAGTAGAGGCAGAAAGAGAAGCAGACTCCTCAGTGAGCAGGGAGCCCATATGGGGCTTGAACCCAGGATCACAACCCAAGCTGAAGGCAGACATTTAACTGACTAAACCACCCAGACTTCCAACTGTGACATTTTTAAAAATGCTGTAGCCAACTAATACATAAATTATTATAGTATTTGTTGAAAGTAGTGCTATTATGTTTGTTTTGAAAGCAGTTAGCTTCTTTAAAAGCAGTCTAAGGCAATATCAACTTAGTCTTGCATTATGTTAAAATAGGCTCAAAGTACAGCAAAAAAGTTGTAAAAGGTATATCACCTATTCAGACCAAAGGGTGGAGAATGAATTGTGGAAAATTTATGGTGGCTACTGTAAGTGGAAGAATCTGTGATATATATTAGGGAGAAAGCGGCTTACTGAATTTTTAAGGGAAAGAAGACCTTTACATCTTTCTATTTTTGTTTTCTTAATATGCTTTTTTAAGAAAGAAAGATCCGGGAGGTAAGAGAGATTCTGCAAGTAAGAACATCCTTGTTGAGCTATAGTATGCATTCTTGTTCATAGTGTTAGCTAAGATGTTAGAGAAAGCCTGTAATTTAAACAAAAATAGGTAAAGAAAGAAAGAAGACAGGGAGGGACAAAGAGGCCATGTGGATAGATGGAGGAATAGGATGACAAACATAGAAATCCAAGGCTTTTTGACAGAAAGTCAACTGGCCAAATTTAAATACATGAATCTAAGCTACTACTAGCCATTCATATAGCTAGTATGCATCCATGTCTATCTTTAACTACCTTAAGCTTTTTCTTTTTAAAGATGTGGAATTACTGGGTTGCTGGGTGGCTTAGTTGGTTGAGTGGCTGACTCTTGATTTTGGCTTAGGTCATGATCTCAGGGTTATGAGACTGAGCCCTGTCTGTGTCAGGCTCCCTGTGGAATCTGTTTGAGATTCTCTCTCTCCCTCTCCCTCTGTCCCTCCCCCTGCTCCTGCTCTCTCTCTAAATAAAATATTTTAAAAAATGCATAATTACTGAGGGAAGTAATATGTCATAGTTTGTAGTTTGTATATTTTAGAATACCTTAACAGAGTACTGAAGTATTTTGTTTTTTACCATTACAAAGATGATTTGGACTATTATTAAACATCATTTTTAATGTCACATCTGTTTAGTTATAATTAAATATAAAAGCAATCTCAGTTTGTTTATTTCATTCGGGGTATTGTGGATTCTTGATTATTATAGTAGTATACAGTGGCATGGGTTTGTAATTCTTCATGATGATGTACACGTTCTTTGAATGTATATACAATTATAGACCAATATTTTTCTTTTTATTAAAGAATTTTCATTTTCACTTATTATATATTATAGAATTAAAGCATTTGGATTGTAACTCAAATCTCTTAGAAACGGTACCTCCTGAATTGGCTAACATGGAGTCACTAGAATTGCTTTATTTGCGGAGGAATAAATTATGTTTTCTACCAGAATTTCCTTCTTGCAGATTATTAAAGGTAATATTTAGATGATTATTAAATAACTATATATTTTCCAAAAGTTAATTATGAAAATGAAATTTTTACATTGGGAATATGTATTAGTTATAGTGCTATGTTTTTTGTATATTTTTCAGAATTTTAGTATGACTAAATACATTAATGGTATTGCTAGCACTAGTTTTTGTTTTTTTTTTTTTTTAAGAAATAATCAACTTAAATATAAGAATTTATCTATTTCATCTGGGGAGTTGTATATAACTGGAGAAGTTGATGATGAGGCTGACATAGTGTGGTGGAGCCATACTATAGGACACCCGGAGTACTAGGAAGGAATACGCATCTAACTCTGTTTAAGTTGCCACCTTTTATGTTTACCTGATCATTATTGGGTCTGTTTAAAATTAATTACTTTCTTTTGGTTTTAAATAGATAGCATTGTCTTCTAAATTTAACATGTTTTGTTTTCCTTCATGTATACTTTATGTATTAGAGTTAAAAGGGCTTCTCAAACAGAATGGTGGCAATGATAAAAGGAACTGAAAAGGTGATTTAATTAAAGATTAGTTATACATCTGATAATTATAGATTCCATTAGTGGGAGATCACAGTATTTAAATATCACTAATGAGGGACACCTGTGTAGCTCGGTTTGTTAAGTGTCCGACTCTTAGTTTCTGCTCAGGTCATGATCTCAGGGTTGTGAGATGGAGCCCTGTGTCAGGCTCCCTGCTGAGCATGGAGACTGCTGGAGATGCTTTCTCCCTTTCCCTCTGCCTCTGACCTGCTCACTTGCTCTCTCTCTCTCTAAAGTAAACAAAGAACTCTTTTAAAAAAAACCACTAATGAAAATGTTGAATAACAACAAACTGTAACTTTTTATGCTCATTCTGACTTATTTTAAAACTTTAAATTTTTTATCAGCATGGTTCTTGGATGTGTATTTTTATTATTCTGTAAATGTAACTACTAAATCATTTCTGTGCTTTGGTTTGTAAACTTGGAACTTTCTACCAGATTAAATCTTTAATTATTTTTTAAATTATCAGAAAATCCTTGAAAATGTTCTGTTTTTACCATTTAAAAAAAAATTTATTTGACAGACAGAGATCACAAGTAGGCAGAGAGGCAGGCAGAGAGAGAAGAGGAACAGGCTCCCTGCCTAGCAGAGAGCCTGATGTGGGGCTCAATCCCAAGACCCTGGGATCATGACCTGAGCCTAAGGCAGAGGCTTTAACTCACTGAGCCACCCAGGCGCCCCTGTTTTTACCATTTTTTACTTTGAATTAGCTTACTTGTAATTGATAACTTAGGCATATTAGTAATTAGAAACTTATGTTTTTCCCATGTATTTTTCAGTGATTTGAAATTAAGACTTCAATTTTATTTTTATTATCTATTGAGTATAGAAATAAATACATAATGAGTCATCTTTGGTTTTGTAGGAATTACATGTAGGTGAAAACCAGATTGAAATATTAGGGCCAGAACATCTTAAGCATCTGAATTCTATCCTTGTGCTAGACCTGCGGGATAATAAGATAAAATCTGTTCCAGATGAGATTACACTGCTACAGTCTTTGGAGAGACTTGACCTAAGTAACAATGATATTAGTAGGTAAGTTTAAAGATCAAAGGAATAAAAAATCATACCTGCATTTGCTTATAATTCATAAGTTAATAAGTTATTTAAGATTTGTAAAATACATGTAGAGATCTTTTTTCTCAATTGAATTCACTAAACATTTATTGAACAAGTATCATATGCAGACTTAAAAAGAATGGTTAGGGTTGGTCCTTGGCATCAAGCTTAAAATACTAATAGAATCAGATATACTTACAGGTTACTCTAATCTACTTAGAGCATAAACTAGGAAGTTAGGGTTTTTACAAACTGTTTCGTTCACTGGTCTATCTCTAACTCTTAGATCAGTGTCTGGGTATATAAAGGGTACCTGATAAATATTTGTTGAATTAAATGAATGTAAAGCCATGGGAGAGATAGAAAATACTTTGAAGGCATTAAGGAAGTATAGGAATCAGCAATTTATTGGGAGGATCAGGGCAAATTTTGTGGAAGAGAAAATGTTCTTCGATGATCATTAGGACTGGGACTAGGTTGAGGCAAGTTAAGTGCTTAGAGCACAGAATTTAAGAGCACCTTCACCTTCAGGGTCATGCCTCACTCTAGTCCCCCCATATGATCTTTAGAGGATGACCATGATTTTAAAGTGCATACGTACGGTGGTCAGAATGATTTACTTGGTGGGACAAAACTACACAAAGAAAATCTTTAAAGTTCAGAACTGAATTTAGGGCTTGAAAGGTAAATTGAGGCCGTATAGAAAAGGACCTTAAAATGCCTGTGAAGAGTAAGTTTTCATTCTTTAAGAGATGGGAAGCTCCTGAAAGATTAAGACAGAAACAATTTGATTATAATGTCATTAAAAAATAAATTGGTATTGTGCATTGATCATAATGTTTGTGGGATGGGAGTGCTTTTGTACATGGGAAATAGTATTAGATTATTAGGGAAGAATTTCATTTGCTTACTTGAAGGATGAAATCAAAACATTTAGTATCCTTGAGTATGGCTGTCTTGAATCACTGATTCATTCAAATTTACTTTTTACAATTTTTTAGCAAATGTTTTGTAGCTCACCTTTTTTTTTTTTTAAGCAATCACAATATGACAATTTCAGAACAAATCTGTTTTTTTCTCTTACGTGTTCAGCATTTATTTCAAGGGGAGATATTTTAGACCTATGTTACTTGAGCTCTCTTTGACACTATTATGTATAGTTTCTTATATGTTGTTGTTTTAGAGTCAACTGTTGGTTGAATTATACTTACTCTTCATGTTTTCCCTGAAATTGATTTAATCTTTTTGTAGTCTACCCTGTTCATTGGGAAAACTTCATTTGAAATTTCTGGCACTAGAAGGAAATCCTTTAAGAACCATACGAAGAGAAATTATAAATGTAAGCATATTTGGAATTCAGTTCTGATTTTTAAATTTGAAATTCAAATATGCCTGTTGGTCTCTGAAACTGCAAGGTATGTCTTGGTGAACATGTGTCTTCTCTCTACCTTTTCAGAAAGGAACCCAAGAAGTCTTAAAATATCTGCGAAGCAAGATTAAAGGTACTTTTCTATTTTTTCCTTTATTTTGAAGGATAATATGAAAGCCAGCGAAGTGCTAACAGTACATAAATTTACATGTATTTTGGGTGTAAATAATTAGAGGAAATAGTCCCTGGAAGGTGTGGTTCTAATTATGAATCCATATTGGTCATAAATATGCTAGAGTTATAAACATATCCTTAAATTCACAATAATAATGATTTATCCTTAATTTCTTTGATTTGTTACAGTGTATCAATTGGAAAATTCAACAAAGATTCAATAAGCATCCTAGTGCTTTAACTTTGAAAAAGCAAAAAACTTGTCTTTTATAATATAGTATGTGAATGCTACTGACTAAGAAGTATATTAATAGTTACTTGAGGGGTGCCTAGGTGGCACAGTGGGTTAAGCCTCTGCCTTCGGCTCGGGTCGGGTCATGATCTCAGGGTCCTGGGATTGAGCCCCGCATTGGGCTCTCTGTTCAGCAGGGAGCCTGCTTCCCTCTCTCTCTGCCTGCCTCTCTGCCTACTTGTGATCTCTGTCTGTCAAATAAATAAATAAAATCTTTAAAAAAAAATAGTTACTTGGATATCTGCTTCATGTATAGTTTTGCTATATTCTAACAAGTGTAAAGATAAAACACATTTTCCAGGGTATATTAATTTAGCATGAATGTGTACCAAAAGAGAAAATGATACTATACATTTAATTTTTATTTATCTATCTATTTGTTGATTTATTTTTAAAGATTTTATTTTTATCTGAGACAGAGAGAGAGGGAGAGCACAAGCAGAGGGAGCAGAAAGCTCCTCTCTGAGCAAGGAGCCCTATGTAGGACTTGATCCCAAGACCCTGGGATCATGACCTGAGCTAAAGGCATATGCTTAACTGACTGAGCCACCCAGTCATCCCATATACATTTAATTTTTAATGCTTCACTAAAATTGTACTATATCCCAATTTTTATTTTAAGCATATCATTGTAGGATACACTAGAGTATTAAAGAAAAGTGAGCTATACTAGTGTATTGCTGCATAACAAACACTCTACAACTTAGTGGCTAAATACTACAACTGTTAATTTAGCTCATGACTTTGTTGGTTATGCACAGCCTAACCTAGCACTGTATTGCCAATCAGTGTATGTAACATGAATAAGATAATTATATATTTCAGCAATTTTCATTTTCCTCCTTGACCTTCAAATCAAGTAACATAATTTTCTAAGACTCTTATTTCCTGCCAATCAAGGAGTTTCTTTTCTTTTCTAGGTATGCTTTCTCTTTCAGAAAAATTTAATTATTCTGATATGAATCAGTTAGAAGTCATATCAGAATAATCAAAAAAATTTTTAAAGACTGAATTTTTTCAGAGTAGTTTTAGGTTTACAACGAAATTGAGAGGAAGGTACAGATATTTCCCATATATCCTCTGCCCCCACACACGCATAGCGTCCCTCATTTATCAACATCATTTATCTGAATGGTACATTCTTTACCAAAGATGAACCTACATCGACACATCGTAATCATAGCCCATAGTTAACCTTGGAGTTCACTCTTGTTGTAATATAGTCTATGGATTTGGACAACTGATAGGTATTCCCCATTGTAGTATCATACAATGTATTTTCACTGCCCTAAAAATCTTCTGTGATATGCCTGTTTATCCTCTTATCCCCTCAATCACCACGTATCTGGCAACAATTTCCAGAACATCATGTAATTGGAATCTTTCAGATAGACTTCTTTCCCTTTGTAGTATGCACTTAAGTGTTTTCCGTGCTTTTCATGGCTTGATAGTTCATTTTTCTTTAGCACTGAATAACCTGTTGTCTGGATGTACTACAGTTTATTTATTCACCCCACTAAAGCAAATGTTGGTTGCTTCCAAGTTTTGGCAATTATGAATAAAGCTATTCTTTTTTGCATGTGGATTTCCTGATGTTTTAGCACCATTTATGGAAGAGACCATCTTTACTCCATTGTATTATTGCCTTTGTTTCTTTGTTAAAAATGAGTTGACTGTATTTATGGGCTCTCCGTTCTGTTCTGTTGATCTATTTGTTCTTTTGGCAATTTGACACTGTCTCAATTTCAGTAGCTTTATAGTAAGTCTTTAAGTTGGATAGTGTCAGTCTTCCAACTTTGTTCTCTAATCAATATTGTGTTGGCTATTTTGAGTCTTTTGCTGCTTTTTGTAAATTTTAGAATCAGTTTGTCACCATCCACAAAATAATTTGCTGGGATTTTGACTGGGATTGCATTGAATTTATAGATCAAGTAGGAAAGAAGGGACATCTTCGCAATATTGAGAACTTTTATCCATGAATACTGTCTCTCCATTTATGTAGTGCTTTGATTCATTCATCAGAGTTTTGTAACTTTCCTCATAGAGGTTTTTAATACATATTTTGTCATATTTATATGTAAGTATTTCATTTGGGGGGATACTAATATAATTAGTATTATATTTTTAATTTCAGGTTCTACTTTTTATTGATAGAAAGGAAAGCAATTTCTTTATTTGTTTTTAAAAGATTTTATTTATTTGACAGAGAAACAGAGAGAGAGAGCGAGGGAACACAAACAGAGGGAGTGGGAGAGGGAGAAGCAGGCTTTCTGCTGAGCAGGGAGTCCAATGCAGGGGTCAATCCCAGGACCCTGGGATCATGACCTGAGCCAAAGGCAGAAGACACTTAACCACTGAGCCACTCAGGTGCCCCAGAAAGCAATTTATTTTTATATATTGACCTTGTATCCTGCAACTTTACATAATCACTTACTAGTTTCGGGAGGTTTTTCTTGTCACATCTTTTTGACTTTCTACCTATGATCATGTCATCTGAGAATAAAGACTATTTTTTGTCCTCCTTCCCAATTTATATACTTTTTATTTCATTTCCTTACTGTATTACATTAGCAAGGACATTTCAGTATGATGTTCAGAAAGAATGGTAAGAGGAGGTCTTAGGTGGAAAGCTTCAAGTTTCTTATTATTAAGTATGATGTGAATTGTAGGTTTTTTGTAGATACCTTTTATTAAGTTGAGAAAGTACTCCTCTATTCCTAGTTTGCTGAGCGTTTTTAATCATAAAGGAATGTTGGTGTTTGTCAGATGTTTTTTATGCATCTACTGATGTGATAATATACTTTTCTTTTTTTATCCTATTGTTGTGAAGCATTACATGATTGATTTTTGAATGCTGAACTAGACTTATATACCTGGGTTCAATCCCACTTAGTCACCAGTGTATAACTTTTAAATACTTTTTAATATTCAATTTGCTAGGGTTTTATTAAGGAATTTTGCATATATGTTTATGAGACATCCTTTGCCCAGTATTTATTTTTTTTTAATCTTTTTATTATTGAGTTATAGTAATTCTTTATGTATTCCGGATAGAAATGTCTTGTCAGAAGATGGGATCAGGAGGGAGACAAACCATAAGAAACGCCTAATCTCACAAAACAAACTGAAGGTTGCTGTGGCAGGGGTAGGGAGAGGGTGACGGGGCTATGGACATTGAGGAGGGTATGTGATATGGTGAGTGCTGTGAAATGTGTAAGTCTGATGATTCACAGACCTCTACCCCTGTGTTTTCTGTGTTGAGTTTAATATGTTAATAAAAGTAACTAATAAAAAAAAGAAATACCTTGTCAGATACATGATTTGTAAATATCTTCCAGTATTTTGTGGGTTTGATTTTTCATTACTTGGTGGTGTCCTTTGAAATACAAAAGTTTTTTTTTTATCTTTTAATTTTGATGAGGTCAATTTATTTTTTTCCTTTTCTTTTTTGCTTATGCTTTTGGCTTTATGTCTAAAAATCCTTTGCTAAAACCTATTTTATGAAAATTGTTTCCTATAGTTTCTTCTGAATTTTATACTTTTGCTCTTATATTTAAGTACTTGGTTAATTTTGAGTTGTTTTTTATATATGGTATGAGATAAAGATCCAATTTAATTCTGCATGTGGCTATCCAGTTTCCTTGCACCATTTGTTGAAAATGCTATTCTTTTCTCACTGAATGGTTTTGTCATTTTTGTTGAAAATCAGTTGACCAGAAATACAAGGTTCATTCTGGACTCTCAATTTTATTCCATTGATCTGTATTTCTATCCTGTGCCAGTACTACAGTCTCTTGATTACCATTGATTTATAGTAAGTTTTGAAATTGGGAAGGGTAAATCCTTTATTCTTTTTTCTCAGTCTTGTTTTAGCTATTTTGTGTTTCTTGCAATCCCACATGAATTTTAGAATCAGTTTGTTGATTTCTACAAAAAGTCAGCTAGGATTCTGATACGGCTTACATTGAATTTGTAGATCAATTTAGGGAATATTGCCAACTTGTGTTTTTTAATTAAAAAGTCAACCAATATACAAGGATATATAATGAAAACGAAATCTGTCTCTTGCATAGTCCCCTCCCAATGGATTATGGACTTCCTGTTTATATTCTTGATGCTGATTATTAAAAGTGGCTCTTTGGAAAGTAGTGCGAATAGTCTATGTCAATATGTTGTCAATGCGTCTACACATATATTTAAAAACTAAAGCTGGATTTTGTTGCTGGTTTAATGTTGCCTATCTGCTGATGTAACTTGGCAATATATATTACATCTCTTTAAAATGATGTAAACAAAAATGCAAGTGTACTTCTAAATACTAAAGCATTTGCTTAATACTAATAAATACCTTGATGTCTTTTATTTCTATTTGATACTGTCTTTTATTCTCTGCTCTTTCTGTGAACAAAATATCCATATGATATTTGCATTAGAACTACGAGCTTAATGATTATTGATTATTGAATAATTAATGAGCTCCATGCAAGAGAGATATACTTCATAGTATTCAACAAATGTTCATTAAATGCCTACTGGGCTGAAGCAAGATCAGAGATATTACTAACTGTTTTATGTTCTTTTGGTATGCCTTATGCTGTTAACATATGATGAATGCTAGGACTATTTAATTTTCTTCACATTGTTAAAAATTAATAGTTTTTTTTTTTACTTCTGTCTAGATAGTTTGAAGTCTCTTTTGCCAAAAAGTCACAAAGCCATTTCTTTTTGATGTGTATGAATTGCTTTGTTCTTTATATACCATATAATGGCAGAGTTAAACAGTCTTTGGAAACTAGTAAGAGGTGTGTGAGTAGGCATGTATGTTAGGAAATACCTATTGAAAATAAAGTCTTGCAATTGCTGAAAAAAAAAAAAACCCTCTTAACATAAATAATGTACCAAAAGCTTACCTGATTATGTAAATCCCTCAGTTTCAAGTGATCAAGGATTATCAGTTGCCATATGTCCTAACTTAGAAGATCAGTATATACCTATTTTGTAGACATTTGTGGGAAGTAATATTTTTCCTTTGTTAATAAATTCCTTCTAATAGACCATAATATTTTTCTTAAGAGGAAGGTTTAGTGTCATTGTTTCTTCTGAGAGATTGTAGTTGTTCTTTGAAGGTTCTTTTCTACTCCTAAATTTTCTTGGTGGGATTTATTAAAAGATTTTAAAGCCATATTGTAGTAATTTTATCTATTTTCTGTTAATTAAATATTAAATTCTAGACCTAGATTTGAGTTATTAGAAATAAAGTATATGACTAAAGGCATTCTTACCAGTAACGTATAGAAATCATGTATTCCATTATTATATATTTCCAAGAATTTGTAAATGACTTTATAAAATGTATATTCGATTCACATAACTTTTCTCTTGCCAGATGATGGACCAAGCCAAAGTGATTCTGTTATTGAGACTGCCATGACACTACCAAGTGAATCCAGAGTCAATGTACACGCTATCGTCACATTAAAAATATTAGACTATAGGTATGTCATTTTCTCAAACACTACAAAACAAATAGAAAACTTTGAGAAATAATCCTTCACATAAAAGGAAAGTTGGTGAGGAAGAATTCATCAGAGTATATTTGCACTTAGATTAATAGCAAGTGATGCAAAAACAGTGATGAGATAAAAGCATATTAAAAGTCAAGTGAACTTAAATACCATTCCTTCAGTGATTTATATTTATTATGCTTAAGAGATAGATGTTTATTAATATTGACATTTTTATAATAACATTTTGTTATAAAAAATAAGATAAAAGTACTGTTTGGTAGTAAAGTTTTTTGACTCAGTAAACAGTATCAAGAGAGGATTTTATATTGGGAAAGACTCTACTAGTCAATAAGAAATTAATATCAGTTAGTTAATGAAGACCTTAAGCAGGCAAAGCTTGAGAGGTTTTACCCCATTAATACATCTAAGCCAAGTAATATGCCATAATAATATTATACTCTAGTACATATGTATTAAACCTGAAACAGTTGCTATATTGGTGTATAAGTTGATATAAAAGTCTAAAAATGTTTATATTATGGAAATGTATTTGATTGGGGAAAGAAGATACCTATGCAAATATTGTTAAGTATTCTTTCAGTACTATCTAGGCAACAATGATAAAATTAACCAATGCTATCAAACCTTCTACAGTGATTGGTTCATGTCTGGATATTGTAATGAAAATACAAAAGGATACAGACTAAAGTTCAAGTCAGATGACCAGAGTTATTCAGTTATCTAACAGTAAGCATTGGTGTCTGGCCTCTTTTTCTTACTGTGTCAGTAGGAACCACTGACCTTCTCAAAGGTCAGGATACAGTTTCTAGTTCAGATCTATTGTTTTATTCACATTGTTTCCACCTCTGGTCTAACACTCTTTGATGTATGTAGAAATCCCTGATCTAAGCCAGCTTCCTTCTTAGACACTGTAACACAAGATGTACTCTTCCATATTTATATCTGTATCCCTCTTTTCTCATAGCATAGCATGGTAGCTTAGCATGCTTCTCTTCCACATAATATACCCATTTATTAATAGATATTTTTGGAACCTACTAGGTTTCAAATCCTATGCTAGGTGTCATAATACACCAAATGATGATGAGACAGACTTTGATTCTTGCCTTAGAATTTTTTTTTCTCTGCCTTCATTCCCTCATTCCTGAATGGAAACGATTTATTGTGTCTGTGTTCTGTGCTGGACAATGTACTAGGTATTTTACACATGCGGTTGCTTTTAATCTTCCAAACAATCTATAAAGTAATATTGATACAATTTTATTTGAAATAACAGTTCCCACTTTTTAAAGTCACAAATATCAGGGCGCCTGGCTGGCTCAGGTGTTAAGCGTCTGCCTTCAGCTCAGGTCCTGGGCAGGCTCAAGTCATGATCCCAGGGTCCTGGGATTGGGCCCCGCATCAGGCTTCCGGGCTCTGCAGGAAGCCTGCTTCTCCCTTTCCCACTCCCTCTGCTTGTGTTCCCTCTCTTGCTGTGTGTCTCTCTCTCAAATAAATAAATAATATCTTAAAAAAAATAAAAATAAAAACAAAGCCATAGATATCACAAAAGTGTTTTAAAGATAGCACTGAAGACCATACATCTTATATTGTTTTGATTCTAAATTTATTATAATTTATTTTCCTCAGAGACTTTAATTGAAAAGGAGTATTCCATTTAAAATATAAATGATTCCCAATATCAAAGCATAAATGCTTTCAACTAAGCTTTTTTGAAAGAGTGTAATCTTCAGTGTTCGATTACAATAAATCAGTTCCCCATGATTTGAGCATTTCTGATTAAAAAGATAAAAATCTTATTGACACATAGAAGATAGGGCCGTACAGCAGAAGTAGAAGGTATAAAAACTGAAATTTAGGCTGTCTTTTTACCTATCTGTATTATAGTGCCTTTCTTACAGGTTTCTCTATATTGGACTTTATATGTAATAATTATTTTCTTATTCATAAAGTCATTAATTTGGCATTCCATCAACAGTATTTCTAAGTGGATGATGTATTAGGTATTGAAAATTATAAAAGAAGAACGTGGGGACAAATGGCTAATTATAACATCAACAAATTGTTAAATCTGCAAATGTCAGAGTACTACTATACTTTCATTTAAGATTAATTGTATGCTTTATTGAAAATCTTATTGAAAAGGAAATTTATTGGGCGCCTGGGTGGCTCAGTGGGTTAAGCCGCTGCCTTCAGCTCAGGTCATGATCTCAGGGTCCTGGGATAGAGTCCCGCATCGGGCTCTCCGCTCAGTGGGGAGCCTGCTTCCTCCTCTCTCGCTCTGCCTGCCTCTCTGCCTACTTGTGATCTCTTTCTGTCAAATAAATAAATAAAATCTTAAAAAAAAAAAAAGAAAAGGAAATTTATTTACATTTATATTTGCAAAAGGTCTGGCCCACATAACAATCAATAGTTCTTCAGATTCTAATTTCACAGAACTGAGGTTAAGAGAAAGTAAATTTTAAAAAAGCTTCTTAATGGTAAAACCAGGAATGGTTTACTCTAAGGCCACTACCCTGTCTACCTTGTCACATGCTTAAAGATAGAGAAGTTGGCTCAGAAACTGTTTAGTATAATGTTGAACTTTTATTTTTTAATTTGTATTTATTTTTTTAAAGGTTTTATTTATTTTACAGAGACAGAGAGAGCACAAGCAGGAGGAATAGCAGAGGGAGAAGGAGAAGAGGCTCCCTTCTGAGCAGAGAGGCCAATGTGGGGCTCGATCCCAGGATTCTGGGATCATGACCTGAGCCAAAGGCAGATACTTAAGTGATTAAGCCACCCAGGTGCCACAGTGTTGAACTTTTAGAAATGATTGTTACCTTGCAGCAAGTTAACTGTATAGCTACATAAAGTTGGCAAATAGTCCCTGAGAAAAGGGATGGCAACAGCTTTAAAATTATAGATTAGTTCTATTCTGAGGTAGAGGAATCCATTTACTAATTACTGTCCATTACTATGTGATTTCTAAACATCTTGGACTCTGAAGATATATCTAATTTTATTCACACGTGAGTATGTGAATGCTCAGAAGGTATGGTACAATGTACTGTGATATAATATGTTGTCTGAATTCTTAATGGTGAATATTTTGTGAGTTTGTAGGTTTTTGTGGCATTCTTCTTCAGTGTTCTTCATAAGCAACTGCCTTCTGCGTTGAAAACACAAAATCTTTAAGGGCCTTTAAAAGTGAAAAGTAATAATCATATCTTTCTGGACTACTAAGGATGATGCTTTTTTAAACCACTTTTCATTTAGTGATAAACAAACAACTTTAATTCCTGATGAAGTATTTGATGCAGTGAAAAGCAACATTATCACTTCTGTTAACTTCAGTAAGAATCAGCTATGTGAAATTCCTAAAAGGTGAGAATCGTTCATGATGTCATTTCTGTTAAGTTGTGATTCATTTCAGTTGTGTTTGTATCTCAGTGACACGAATAATGATTTTTCATGTTTTTTTAATTTAAAACATATGTAGGGTATTTTTCATTATTGATATTTGAGGGATTTAACAAGTTACAATTAAGTATTCTCTGAGACATTAACATCAGTTCTGAGAGGTATATAAGTTTTTTAAAATTTGATTTCTTTTCCTTTTATATTTTAAACATGGAAAATAGGTATTAGAATTATTAAAAGTATAAATTTTTCCATGTAATGAAATACTAGAGGAAAAGTTTTAAGATACTATCCAAAGCCAGGTACATGTGGATTAATAGGAGTTTTTATTTTGGGCTGTATGTTAATGAATTGCTAAGCCACTGAATTTTTCACTGATAGTAAAAGCAATAAAAAACAGATAATCCTGTTAATATTTTCCTCCTAGAAAAGGATTCTTTACTATCAAATACTAGAACTCATGTGCATTGTACTTGTACTGTTCAATATGTCTTTGTTGATATTAGTTATGGCAAATCTTTAGGTTATGAGAGAAAATTAGTTTAGTATGATATGGAACTTTTAAAATGATTGTTATCTTGCAGTAAACTATATACCCAAAGAAAGCTGACAAGTAAAGCAACAGTAGGGCAGACAGAATAGATAAAGAACTTGGACAATGGACTCAATTGCTTGTATCTGTAACCCAGATCAGTGAGCTTTGTGGCTTTCAACAGGCTAACTAGCTGCTCTTAGTTTCCCTACCTATGATGTAAAGATATTAGAGTACATATTTTATGAGAATTAAATTAAATGACATAATCCACACAGAGCATTTAACCAGTACCTGCACTTAGTAAGCACTTAAGTACTTAAAAAAAAAAAAGGTGATTGGGAATATAAAATTTGACTGTCAAAAACATTTTTTCGATGTTTAAAATTTTTAAATAAACAAAATTTAACTTGCTTTCTGTTTTGCAGGGCCTAGTTTGGAGAATATAGATCTTAAAAGTAAAATAACTTTGAGATTCCATA
Organism: Mustela nigripes; assembly: GCF_022355385.1. Classification (NCBI taxonomy): domain Eukaryota; kingdom Metazoa; phylum Chordata; class Mammalia; order Carnivora; family Mustelidae; genus Mustela; species Mustela nigripes. The sequence goes on along the minus strand of NC_081570.1, from coordinate 57,670,611 downwards.
GCAAAAAGAGATCTATTTCATCTCCTCTCTTGTTTAAAGGACTCTGAGAATACTTGATAGAAAAACTGAACAGATAGATTTGCTCTCAGGATACGTTTGCCTGGGGGATCCTGGGTCAAAACTGGGAATGAAGATGGAAGGAGTTAAAACACATCACCTTATTACTTACTTTTTCATTTTACCTTAACCTGGTAATTCATATGCAAAACAATATGGTATTCTGTTACTCCATTATTTCATCATATTTTTGGCAATTTAGATGACCAAAGAAGAGATAGTAAGGACATAACTTGATTTAGAGAGTTTCTGAGTAATTTTCCTTTAATTTTTTTTTCACAAGTCATACATTTCCTTATATGATTTCCTGATTGTGAAAATAATACTCATAAAATTTTGGACAAAATCAAGGGACAGATCTTTTGTAGTCCTATTGCTATTCATGGCATGTTTTATTTCAAACTGTTTCCCCTTTAGAATTATATTTACAATTTGTATCTTAACTGGCTTATTTGTCCTAAGTGTTTTCCTATTTTGTAAACAATATTTTTAAAATATTGTTTATATTACAATATACAATATATATAATGTACTATATACTACAAGTTGATTATGGCAATAAATAAAACAAAACATACTGATTTTTTTCAACCAGATTTCCAGAAGAATTACCTAAAGGAGTATGGCTCTCAATACATATATCAAAAAACTTTCCAAAAAAGTTTTATCAGTTACATATCCAAACTCATCTATCTTTAACACAGCAGTTGATAGTCTTTCTTTCATATGGTTTCATTTCTTGGCAAATCATATCTAACATTTCTTGTTCTTTTAGTTAATAACATGCTTTAAAATCACTAAGGTTGAGTAGACTTACTTAGCAATAGTTAAGTCTTCTCTTTAAGTCTTTGACTTAAGTTGTGTAGTCATGACACTTACCAAACCTAGGAATTAACTTAGTATTCTCTTGAAGTCATGATTAATCTAATGATAATTTGGACAAAAAATACTATACTTTAATAATGTTGACATATCATAGTTAAAAAACTTTCTGAAGTACTCAGATACAGAGAATATTATACTAAAAAAAACCTATTATAGAATACAAACTGATTGAAATTATTAAGAAAGTAAAAGTTATAGAAAATCTTAACTTGCAAAAATAATATAGGATTTTTTCCTCCTATTGTTTGCTTGTAGTTTTGAAGTTCTGACAGTGAATTCAAGAGCTAACATTTTTAAATTACTTTTGTTTCAGAATTGTGGAACTGAAAGAAATGGTTTCTGATGTCAATCTCAGTTTTAATAAGCTTTCCTTTATATCCTTGGAATTATGTATGCTTCAAAAATTGACTTTTTTAGATCTCAGGTATTTATTGATGTTACTGCTTCACTTTTTCATTATAACTTGTCTTTGAGTTTTGCCTAACATTTACTGTTCCCTCATGTTTCCTAAGTAAGTGTGGAAATTACTCTTTAGTTTATTAATTACATCTCAGGACAAATCTAAAATTAAGCATTTAGGAAAGCTTTTAATCAAGTATCTATCATTTGTAGGCAGTTTGTAAGTTAAATAAGAAATAATTCTTTAAAATAGTAGAGCATATTAACACATTCTTTAAATTCATGCTTAAGCAAAATTACAAATAACCCATGGAAAATGTTTGTTTCCTGTTTTTCCTTTTCTGAAAATAAATAGCATAAAACTGTCAAAAATCCTGTGCTAGCATAGAGGATAACATGGCTTCTCTTAAGAAGAACCTATTTGGGGCGCCTGGGTGGCTCAGTGGGTTAAGCCGCTGCCTTCGGCTCAGGTCATGATCTCAGGGTCCTGGGATCGAGTCCCGCATGGGGCTCTCTGCTCAGCAGGGAGCCTGCTTCCTCCTCTCTCTCTCTCTGCCTGCCTCTCCGACTACTTGTGATTTCTCTCTGTCAAATAAATAAATAAGATCTTAAAAAAAAAAAATAAAAGAAGAACCTATTTGGTTTCAAAATATTACAGTAAACATTCAAGGTCAGAAAGAAAGAAAAAGACCCCGAAGACTGGCAACAAAAGGGAAGAAACTATTTAACACTCTGCAGAAGTAATAGGAAGTTTAATTAAAAATGTCCTAAGTTCAAGTGACAGGACCAGAATTGCCACAGTTCTTAGAGGGTAATAATAAATGACTCAGAGGTAGATAGTCAAATACTTATTTGTTTGGGCTTTAAGTCTTTATTTGTAAGCTATAGCTCTATTATCTCCACTTCCTACTCATGTATAATTACTAGGTGTGCTTTTAGTTTATTTCCGCGGTAGTTCTTCTTGATCTGCTCAAGCAATAGGTAAATAACAATAAGCTGAATTATATCTGAGGATTTTTCTACCTATAGACGCTTTTTTTTTTTTGGCTTTTGGGATTAAAGCAAATCTACTAATACTCTGCTCCTTTTAAATGTAGAATTGCTTCTGTTTTGGGGTGGCAGTTACACTGGCAAAGCAGTGTAAAACCATATTGTAGGTCAGTATTAATGGAGAGGAGAGAATGGATTAATGCACTCATTACTGCTCTCTTTATTTTTGTCCCATTCTTTAGGGGGTGTGTGTGTATGCCATTGTTTATAGTTTTAGGTTTCTAAGGAGTAATGTACACTTTTGTTTATTTTATTTTATTTATTTTTTTTAATTTATTTGACAGAGAGGGAGAGAGCACAAGTAGGGGAGTAGCAGAGGGAGAGGGAGAAGCAGGCTCCCCACTGAGCAGAGAGCCTGATGCACGGCTTGATCCCAGGACCCTGAGATCATGACCTGAGCCGAAGGGAGTCGCTTAACTGACTGAGCCACCCCGGCGTTTCTAACGTACACTTTTTTCCTGATACCAGTAGATATACAAGACTCTAGGGAAAGGATAGAAACCAGCAGTAGGGTATTTGGTACAGCTTAATAAAGACATTAGCTGTACAGAGAAAAGAAAAAAACATAGGTGTAGAAAGTATGACTAACATATTAGTAGGCTTGACTTCTGAACACAAAAATATTTAGAGAAAATTACCCAGTTGTAAGAGGTAATAACTGTCTAGTTGAATATAATTTTCTCACAATATTTTCTATTATAAGTAATTAAATAGGCTCTAGAATCCTTCCGCCTTCTTGTTGTTAACCTTTCTTTTAACATTGTTCCCAGATCCTTCTAACAATAAATGAGATTCTGTTTACACCCATGCTTCATTCTAAGAATCTTAAAAAATACATGCATTGGGCAAATTGAAATTTTAAACTTAGGGGAGAAATGGACTTACTTAATATCTGCAGTAGAAAGCCCCAAATTTCTAAATATATAGAATCGTATCACTTCCCTCTTTCATTTTTTTTTCCATAAAATTTTACAGTTCTGCTTAGAGTAGAATTTCATGTCTGTATGCAAGATACATGTATTAAACACCAATCAAATATTTGTGGAATCAAACAATGTGGCATGATTTCAAGGGCCCTATCTGTGAGTCATATTTCTGAGATCAGTTTGAAAGAAATAGTAATTAGTTCACAGTGTTTTGCCCTATTAAATGTATTACTAAAGAGTTGGTTGCTTTATAGGTTGTGTATTGTCTGCCTTTTTTTTTTAATTTTAAAGATTTTATTTATTTATTTGACAGATAGAGATTGCAAGTAGACAGAGAGGCAGGCAGAGAGAGAGGAGGGAGCAGGTTCCCCGCGGAGCAGAGAGCCCGACACAGGGCTCCATCCCTGGACCCTGGGATCATGACCTGAGCCAAAGGCAGAGGCTTTTAACCCACTGAGCCACGCAGGCGCCCTATAGGTTCTGTATTGGCATTAGGATTTGGCACACTAATCAAATAACTGAGGCAGTTGACTGATTCAGAATTCTCAGGACTCAGCCTTAATGAGATCAGATCAAGGACCAACAGAGCTATGTAATTTTTTTGTCTGATCAACACTTTATTTTTTAAGATTTTTAAAATTTTTTTATTTTTTAAGATTTTATTTATTTACTTTGAGAGACAGCATGCATCAGAGAGAGAGTACCACCGGAGGGAAGGGGCAGAGGGAGAGGGAGAAGCAGACTCCCTGATGAGCAGGGAGCCTGATGCGATGTGAGACTTGATCTCAGGACCCTGGGATCATGACCTGAGCCAAAGACAAATGTTGAACCAATTGAGTCACCCAGGCACCCTGATCAACACTTTAATTATAAATCAAAATTATACGTATTTTCAAACTTTGTAAATCATCTTTTTCTTTTCAATTTAGGAACAATTTTTTAAATTCTTTGCCTGAAGAAATGGAATCACTGATAAGACTACAAACAATTAATCTATCCTTTAACAGGTGAGAGGCAGAACAGACTAATCTATGACTAAGGATTTTTATGTAGAGAATTTGAAGGACTTAGAGAATACACCTAAAAGAGCCAAATAAAAAAGCCCCATGTGTTTACTTTATTTAAATATCCAGGTTTATTTTCACAGCTGATATCCAGTAGACTTTTTGTTCCTTTTAACAATTTTAAGAAACTTGTAGCCAAATAGGAAGACAGATATGTAAATAAGTAATGAGGATTGCTGTAGTGAAAATGTAGTGCATAGGTAAAAGTGTTTCCTGAGATTGCCTGAAGGCAGAGGAGACAGCATTGCAACTAAGACTTAAAAATGCGATATCAGCCAGACACTCGGGAACAAGGCATCCCGGGCGGAGCATCTGGTGTGTACTAAGGCACAAACATAAGAGCATGGTGTGTTTGGGACAGCTCAAGAAGTTTTCTATGGCTTGGGCCATAAAGGAGGTGGGGAATAAAGGAACAGAAAGAACAAATGAATTTGGGCATGTGAGCAGTAGTGAGTCCTGTCAGAGCTTTGTATGCCAACTGATAGATTTTATTCCTCAGTCTGAAGATGCTGCTAATAATTAGGAGCCACTAGTATTTATTTGGGACTTACTAATCTGCTGACACAGGACTATGTGCATATATTATCTCATTTAATCCTCACAAAATGTGGTTTTCTATCATTATGAGGATTAGAAGTTAAGGAAATCATCCTGAGTGTCTATAAAATTTCTCCATGTATGTATTTTTCCTTAGTTCGCTTTTACTTCTTGTGAGACAGGATTACTACCAGTATATTAAGTAAATATTAGATATTTATGTTTTGCTAAGGTTCATATAAATACAACATTATAGATCTGGGGTTTGAGCCCTGGTGGCTTGCCTCCAGTGGTTGGGCTCTTAACAACTATATCATTTGTTTTGTATAATGCACTTTGATTCTGGTAACAATCTAAATATTAATAGCTAACGTTTGTTTACTGTATTCCAGCTGAAATATAATCATTCAGTTCTTATAACAAGTGTGTAAGTTTAGTACCATTATTATTCCTCATTTGCAGTTAAGGAAGCTAAGGCAGAGTGATGTGTCTAAAATATTGCCTATCTAAATTTCTATTCTGTCTGCTTCATTATTGCTAGTGGTTTTTCAAGTGTAGGTTATATCATTGTTGTCATTATTTAAAAATATATATACTTCTCAGATCTCTGCTAATTTTTATTTGCGAACTGAACTGTCAGTTCTCTGTTGGTCTAGTGAGTGGTCAATCACATTGTCAAGTAATGTCTTAGGGAAGATAGCAAAAGCTAACCCTAACTTGTGTCCGCAGGTGAGCTACATCTTTTTGAATTACCTTATTCATGCATTGGTGGGAAGAAGAGGAAGGACTGCTTTGGGGCAGTGTGGTCCCTCTGTACTCCTAGTTATTAACTCTCCAGTCACTCTGGAACTTCAGAGCTGTCTTGAATTTATGCTTGCTACTGATTTTATCTATTTATCTTTCCTCCCTTCTTCCTTCCTCTCTTCTTCCCTCCCTCCTTTCTTCTTTCTTTCCTTTCTTCCTTCTACATCAAGGCAGCAAAAGAAGGGCAGTATAGGAAAGTAAAAAGGCCACAGCTATTAATCTCTCCTTCAGCTCATCCCTGGTCTTTTCTAGTCCGTACCACAGTTCATCTCACACTGAAACCATGCCAGCCTCTGTCCCCCAAAGATCCTCAGTAATGTTGCATTAATTGCTGATACTGCTCTGAGAGCAGTCAGCCTTCCCTTCTTTTTTGTGACATCTTCAGTCTTGCTTTGGATGAGCAAGCAGCAGTCCATGTTAGTCATCTTTTCACAAACCAAAAATGCACACATTTTGAAGCTTCCATCAACGTAAAATACAACTTTCTAATATTTATTTAATATATTGGTAGTAATTCTGTTTCATAAGAAGTAAAAGCAAACTAAGGAAGAATACCTGCATGGGGACATTTTATGTAGAATCTCAGGAGGATTTCCTTGTCTATTAAATGTGAAAAGAAAAATATAGGAGAATTTACTCTAAACTTTTGTTGCATTTGCACAATTAATAGAAAATGTTACAAGTCTATGTAGTTAACATATATTTCAAGGTTTCTAAAATCAGTTCATTTTCTTAAAATTTGAATACAGCACTTAAACCAAATATAAAATAAATTACCCTAAAGGAAACTATATCATGGTATCAAACTTAAGATCATCTATTTGAAGGAATGATTTTTGCCTTGATCCCAATATAGTTAGGTATTCTGTTCATATTTTAATAGGTTCAAAATACTACCTGAAGTTCTGTATCACATCCCCACACTTGAAACAATTTTGATTAGTAACAATCAGGTTGGATCTGTAGACCCTCAGAAAATGAAGGCAATGGAAAATCTGATGACATTGGATCTTCAAAATAATGACCTCCTACAAATTCCACCAGAGCTTGGTAATTGTGTGACCTTAAGGTAACTACACCATTCTACTAAGTATTTCCATTTATTTGATCAATTCATAAGTTGTTTCTTTTCTCTTGTTGAGGTACTCTCACATTAAAGTTGAATTAAAAAATTTAATGTTGTGTTAAAAATAACAGGTAGCAAAATCCAGAATCCCAATTCCATTTTTCAAGTTTTACCAAATAATATATTTTAAAGTTTTGTTTGTATGGTATAATATATGTATACATACAATAACTGTTTTTGGATACTTTTGTCATCACTGTGTATGTGTATAACTTGAAACTCCACTGCAAAAAAATGTCAGGGAAATATAAACTCCCCAGTTATGCATACAAAGTTTTTTAAAAATCTGATTACAGACTATCACCATTTATTTCAAGGCCAGCATGGTCTTTCTTATTCTTTCCGTTGACTGTTACCTTAGCCTCAAATGCCTCTACCCTGCTTTTATCAGTTATCATCCTAAATATCATCTTTGAAAACCTTCCCTCTTCTCCAAGCAGAGTTAGTCCCTCCCTCTGATTTTCCATCCTGCTTTGTTTGGACTCATTTGTACCATTTCTTTTTCTTCCTTTAGAAAAGAGTTGTTGTGCCTAGAACACAGAAAGCACTCAATAAGTGCTTGTTAAACGAATATAAAGAGAGTTTAAGATGTTGATAGAAAGCCAAGTACTTAGCAGAATGTGTCAAAAGGAATTTAATTATTGAAAACTATATATGAGGGGCATACTTTACTAGGGCAGCACTGACATCTGCTTTGGTGCCTCATATTAGTGAATTTTAAGAGGCAAATACAGTTTGTTCTTGTTATTTGCAGTAGTTATATTTTATAAAGTCTTAGTGAATACTGAACCATTATTGCTAGGGGAAGTATAAAGTTAGGCTCTTTCGAGATTCTGATCACCTTTCATAAACTAGTCAATATGGAACCTTGTTAAATGTGTTTTTCTGTATTTCATATTATTTATTCATTAACATTAAACTATGGCCAAACAACACTATAATTCATGTCTGAATGAAGCTTGTCTGGTATATATGTTTTCTCAGAAAGGCACACAACAGCCTTCTTGCGTTTAGGAAAAGTAGACAACACTTCAGCACTACACTTGCAGGCCGTTTTAAACAGTGACATCACCAACACAAAGTACAAAAATGCAAAAACTGTTCCATGACTAAGTAGACCACAGAAAGGACACTCCCACTCCCACAGTGGGAGAACTGACACAAGAAGGGAGATATCACCTTTCTGACCTCAGCTGAGAATGTGCCAAGTGATTGACTCAAATTTTTTGCTCTGTGCATATCCAAAAATGACCTCGAAAGTGCCCTGTGTATTGATTTTGGGGTTAATAATAATTTTTAGTGGAAGGCAAATTAGCACATACGGAGGCTGTGAATAATGAGGATTGACTGTAATTCATTCCTTCTTATAAATTAAGAAAATCAACCTTCAAAAGAATCCCCACAGCCCATGGAAATATTGAAGATATCATTTAGATCTGTTGTATAATAGGTATGAATCCTTTGGCTTTCGTTGATACAAACACTTACATTATTAAAAATTAAAATAAAAGTCTCTTTATCTTGTAATTTATTTCATTAATTTTATAAAGAAACAAGTCAACCAGTCCTCAAATATTAATTGAACCTCATTTTAGAACATGCAAATAGATTTTCTGTGTGTATCTGGTCAAGGGAGGTAGAGAGCAGGGATTTGTCAGTGTTTGCCATGGTGGAGGGGGCATATTTTGATTACATTATAGCCCTTGGTATACTGATAAATATGCTCATTCTAGTGTATAAATATAATTTGACCATGTACTGTATGGTCATTATAAGATTGAGGAGAAGATGGGTAAAATGGTGGCTCACAGCTCCTCAGTTTAACAGCGGGATGATCTTGGGACACGTCTATCTGTCTTCTCTGAACTTATATTTCCTTATCTACTAAATAGGAATATCAGTGGTGTCTACATCCATAGGATTGTTAAGATAATTGAAAGAGTCAGTGAATATAAATTACTCAACACAATATCTTTCCTATAACATGTATTCAATTAATGTGGTTTGAATTATTATTGTAGTTCTAATTCCAACTATTGAAATGCTTTGATTTGAAAAGGGGCAAATAGAGAAAAATACACAGATTTATTTATAAAATTGCAAATGAAATTAGAAGAAAAGCCTCCCTAATGGAAAATGTTATAATTCTTAATTCTCTCTTTTGTTTAGAACACTACTACTAGATGGAAATCCATTCCGTGTTCCTCGAGCAGCCATATTAATGAAAGGAACAGCTGCTATTCTGGAATATTTGAGAGACCGGATTCCTACTTAAATTGAGAGTTGGTTTTATATCTTGGTTATGTTAATTCTTAGATTTCTTACATTGATAAGTAACATTTTTCTAAGGTATTGTGCATTCGTAATGATGATAGCCACATACAGTGTTCATGCATTTATTCTGAAAGTTTTGCATAAGATTTATCCTACTTTCATTCCTTATAAGATAGGAAACAGTTTCTTCAGAAGTGGATTTTTATTTAAGTTAGTTTGATATTTTTATAATGATAAAGCATTTTTGTAGAAGTGGGATTTTTCCCACCTTTTCTGTTTGTGTTACATTTAATGTGACCAGTTGATTTGAATATGATAATCTAATTTCTACCTTTTTGTTAGATATAAAATTGAATTGAATTTTATTTAAAACTGTTCTTTGGCATTTTAAAAAAAAGGCTTTTCCTTACCCGTGATAAGACTTCTGTGATTTGGTTGGTCTTGGTATAAGTTTTAAATTAACAGTCACTATCTTTTTGTTTTAATCTAGTTGCTTTTGTTTTAATCTAGTTGAAATTTTCTTGTCTAGCCTTTTCCCCACATTTTATGAAACCATTTTGTCATAATTTCTAATGTAACAGAAATGTTACATGTGATGTAGTTATTGGTAGAGGAAGCAGTAAAAGTATTGTTTAAATTACTCTCACAGTTTTGAATTTAAAACTTGACAAGTTTTTATAAAATAATTTCTTAAGTTTCCATACAGTTACCTACTACTTGTAGATTCAAGAAATTTGAAGGAGTTGGATCTGCATATTTTTCCTTCAGAGTGCATTTAAAATACCTTTTGTTCTTCTTTACAAAAGTACTGAAGAACTTATTTTAATTCTATAGATATCAGCAACAAAAAATAACTAATAACATATACCATATAGAAATCTTTGAAATTTCTTAGTAACTTACTAAGCAGATATTTGTTTACATTATCTACTCTGTTGGTGTGTTCTAATCCAGACTTGTGCTTTTTTTTTTTTTTTTAAATTTCCAGGGCCTTACTTTTCAAATTTACTTCTAATCTTCATATAAGACTAAACTTGTAGTCATATGGAAACTTTCTAAAGGGGAATTTACTACAGGTTAACTTAATTTAATAAAAAGAAAATAGAAATATTTCTGTTTACACCAAAAATGTCAGAGGTAGGCTGATCAGTCATTATAAAACTTACCATGTGATTCTGTTAAGTAGCCCATCAGTAGAGTGTATGTTAATTTATATAGATAGGTAGGTAGCTAGCGTTTGGGTGATTGAAGCATGCTCATATGATGAAAAAGTGCATTGCTAATAAAAATACAACATGTTTATAATATTTCCAGTATTGATTATAATGGTTGTTTTGGCTTAAAAAAAAAAACCTTTTCATACTACAACTCTGTTGCTAAGAAATCTGCTTCAATATTAAACAAAAGACACTTTACAATAAGGTGACATTTTATTATTTATACAATAAAGAGACTTTTATGTTATTCAAAACACATTTTTAAATACTGAAAAAGTTGAGTACACCAAAGCCGAAAAATGGCTCTGCTATACACTGCACAGCATTATTTTAGTCCCTGTATTTTGTATCTGTACAGAAAGCATCTTCAAAATGCATTCTAATCACATTGTACACCTTTACCAATTAGTGTCAATACATAAAATAAACTGGAGAGTACAGCTTGCATTTGCAAATTAACTGACAAAGTAATTAATTTCACTGATTCAGTAAATTTAAAATATAGATTCATAGGACTCCTTTGCACATAAAATGAAGCAGCTTTCAAGGTCATTATGGTGTCATACTGCAAAAAAAACCATTAAGTACATTCACAATCTATGTTAATAAAGTAGTAAATATGTCTTCATTCAGTTTTTATTTACATCAATATGTAGTTCAACTAAAAAGTACTGTTAATTGTGATACATTTTTTTAGCACATACAAAAATGACAACTTTTTATATATAATTGAAGCTCAAAATCACAATTATCTCAAAATATTAATTACAATACAGCCATTTCAATTAAACATGTCATGATTTAATTTTTTTTATAAAATGGTAAAATTTTTTACTAAAGTAAGCAATTTATTTTGAATTGGCTAGAGTTCAACCATGTAGAAAACCTTAAATGTTAAGAGTTGTTTCTTGCCCCCTCCCTCCCAAATTTGTATACAGCCACCTAGGCTAGCAAAGAGACAGAAAAGGCCCCAATTTATAAAGATTAAGCCTCTTTTGCTATACTGCTGTGGCTTGTTGTTTCTTCCATAAAAGCTTTACAAGGGGAGTGTCAATAAACTATGCAATGAAATGCATGCATTAATATACAGTATGTCTATGTAAAATGTTAGTGTTTACCAGTGCACATTAAAATGTTCACAAAGACTGCAAAAGAAGTCATAGAGTAGCATTTATAAGATATACCAGTTGCAAACTGTGAACGTGAAAACTACTTGATAACATAATGAAATTTCTTTGAGAACAGATCCCAATTCAAGTTCTTTCTCTGGCTAAAGGAGTTCTAGTTACTTGGCCTTAAGATGTCACTGTTGTCCTGCACATATGGTAGTGAAGTCAGATGTTGAAAAAGAAGGAGTCTAGAAGACTGTCTTCATCTTACTAAAATAGTGGCCCGATGTTGCATCACTACATAGGAATTTTTCTTTAAGAAGAGTGAAATATTTCACTAACTGAATTATATGATCTCAAAGGAAAAATGGATAATTTGTATGTATGCATATGGGTTTAGCATTAAATATAAATAGGTGGAATTCGAACGTCTTTACACAGGAATAAAAAGATTGAGTTTCCCCCCCCCCCAATAACTAAGATCCAAAGTAATTAATTGTCAGTTACTTTAGGAATGAAAGAACAATTTTCATGGATACTTAAAAAGTCTAAAAACCTAGTGCCTAATATCCTTTTACTTATAATTCTTTATAGACCAATTAAAAATCTATCACTGTCTATTTAGAATTGCTGCTCTTAATACTTCTTCTCTGAGTAGGAAGAGACCATATTTCATATTATGGTTTACTTATATACAGCTGAGGGGGCTGCTGTTGGATGGTTAAAAGTGGGGAAAAATGAAACTACAGCACCAACAACCTTACTTTTATAAGGTTATTGGAGGTGGTCTTTGAAATTCATAAACAATTTAGTAGACTCACCGCTGATTTTTTACCTAGGAAAAAATTACTCCTTCTACGAAGACAATGCCATGTCCTTACGCTTCCTTTAGTCCCTTCTACACACTGAGTCCAAAAAGAAACTCGACTGGCTTGGAGACGAAAATATCCAGCTTATCTGCCTGTCAGTTATCTTTTTCTTCATTCCAAACAGAAAACAGTAAGGCTAGCGCTTTCAAGGAGAAAAATGCAGTTGAGGATGTTATAGGAAAATACCTAAACATCAGAAAGCAGTATAAAACGTTTATTGCATTCCATTGACACTAGGTGTCCTCAAAGCTAAAACCAAATTTTCTAGAGTAAAACTTAACATACAACATTACTCACTGCCCTGAACAGATGTCTTTTCCACATTCAAGACCAATGAGAGTCCTCTGAGTGGAAAGACTCTACAAGTATTGAATATAAAATTTATTTTGGCATTACATTCTGAAAATAAATTACCATTCTAACAAGTAGGGGAACTGCTTTATGTTGTATCTGCCTGAGACTTGCAACTTGTTTTTTCTATGGACTTTCCAAAAAATTACATAAGATTTCCTGACTAAATAGATGTTCTTTAGTAGAGCACTGGGGAAGGGAAAGAGAGACGGGAAGATACAAAGAAATATTATGTGATTTCTTTTGTCCATTCATCAAATGCTTTCCTTTATCTAACTACCATAAAAGTTGACCTGCATACCTGGGCATTATTTAATCTCATTATCTTACCTGTGCAAAACAAGTGTGCAAAGAAAAACAGCTATATACCTGTGTCTATACGAGACACAAAACCTGAGTCACAATAAAAAGTTTTTAATATAAGAAAACTTTTCTTAATGTAGGAAAATAATCTTTAAAGGGCCAAAAATACCTTTGTACAATATAATCAGCTGACTTTAAAACTTCGGTGTGCTTAAAGATCACATATTTTTTTAAGACCCAATGAAAAAAAGAAACCGTTACATTTGATCATTCATTTTCTCAACTAGAGATACCCACATTTTTATTTCTAACATCTATTTTCATTCCCCTGAATTCATTAACTTTAAAAAAAAAAAAAGCACATTCAGCATGTGTTTAATTTCTGATGAACAGTTCCTGATTTTTTTTCTAAGTTCTGAGGACATAGGAGATTTGGGGTTGCTAGGCATATAACTTACTGCCAAGCCAAAATAGAATTCAAAATAAAATATATAATCTGTTACTAAGGGAAACATTCCTTGGAAAAATATTTTGTAAATGGAGTTGGGCCAAAGTCTGCAGAAAGCTATTCACTCATTTGCAGGTTCCCTTTCTGCAGACAGTTAACTCAAAAACTCCTTTTTTCACTATGCTCCATTTCCTTCACGTTTGGTAGGTTTCTTACCTTTTCCGTACTTGAACCCTGAATTGTCCCAACTGTAGCCACATTTGAGCCACCACTTCCAAGGCTTCCTTTGCTTCTCTACATCTTTGTTATCTCTTCCTCTTCCTCAGGAGCTCAGTTCTCTAGGATGACTCCTTGCCTTCCCCTCATGTGCCACTTAACTAGTCATTGGGAGAAATCTGTTTAGTTGTCTCCCATTGTTCTAAAATGAGACACCCGATTTAAGGCCCCATTTGGGACCTACTTATTCCCTGGGCTGTATACATCTCAGATGCATAGGATCTGAGGATAGAGGATAGTTTATAGAAAATTGAGTGCAAGTTGCTTCTCCTATGTTGCCTCCAAATAGCCATTGCCATTAGTTAAACATTTCTATCTGTAAGTCACTGACAGAAGAGGACGCCATCTGAATAAAAAAAGGTTCAGTCCTGGCATCTGTAGTTGGGTAGGAGGGTGCTTCGAATACTTGAATCAAAAGGTGAAGGGATTCTGGGCAGTGGGCTTGGTTTGAGAATAGGGTGGGAAAGATCATCGGTGGGGTAGGGGTTTCAAGGCATTAGTCTAGGGAACCATAGGCTCTCTCTGCCTTTTCATACAACACTTGCCTGAGGATCACTAGAAGGATTTTGTATTGTACAGAAGGCTAAAAGCAGAGTCACACTTTCTCTGCCAATAGACCCGTTACCATGGGAACCAATGCAGAAAAATGAACATATGACAAGAAGCTGAGGATTAAATGTGGAGAAAATTGATAGGGAGTTGGTTTCTACATGGCAATTTGATCTTCAGAGATTTAAAGAAATAGGATGTTCCTTGTGTGGTCTGACCAATGAAAATGGACAAAATGACTTGCTGGCAGCTGGTCCTGGAGGCTGAAATGTGGGGAATGTGGAGAGAAAGCAGTAAGCATGTTGTAGTTTGGATAAGGGGAGCTCAATAAAATCCAGTGCCATCCCTGGTGAGGTTCAATTCCTCAGCCCAAATGTCAGGTTAACTATATAATCAAAGCTGCCCTTTGAAAGGCAGACAGACTGCTGTTTCAAATTCTCTTCTCACCCTTCCAAAGCCAGGACACTTCACCTGACAAAAGTATTGCAGACCTAATATATTATTGCTTGAAACACTTTCCCAAACATTAAAAAAAAAATAACCACAACTTTAAATTTGTGGTTCCCTTCCCCCAACAAGCAGCTACTGTAAGTAGCCTAGAATTTAAATTAGTTTTTAATTAAGGAAATAATTATTTCACTTCACCTGAGACAAGTCCTCTCTGTGTATACTCCTCTGTTATTCTGGAGTTGATAATAAACTGATTAAACCAGACTCTAGGATTCCAAGGCACTCTGTAACAAAGACTTGGAAGTTTCAGCAAGACTTGAAGTTTCAGCCTAATCTGAGAAAGGCAGACCTGCACATTGTACTTTTAGAGCTCTAGCGCAACTGCACCATCCTGTCCCAAGCTTCCCAAAAGGCTGTTCTCTGAAATCCTGTGAGTAAGCCTCATTTCTGTGACTTAAGCTTTTGGCCCATATTTAAATGCAATTGTCCTGAGGAGATGAAGGGAAGTCACACTCTAGATGATTTGATCCTACCTGGAGAGCTAGGTACTACTTTCAAAAGTAGTAGGGACACCCTTTCCCTGACTCACCCTCCCAACACACACAAAAACTAGAAACAAAACCAGTCAGGAAGTAGGAGACAAACCGTTATTGGATAGTGGTCTTTAGGGTACATCTAATTGCAGATGATCTGGATAAAATAAGCTCTTTGTGCTTAGTACACTGGACATAGATTTCACTAGAAATGCTTATTGCTTT
The DNA here is from genome assembly GCF_022355385.1 of Mustela nigripes. Classification (NCBI taxonomy): domain Eukaryota; kingdom Metazoa; phylum Chordata; class Mammalia; order Carnivora; family Mustelidae; genus Mustela; species Mustela nigripes. The sequence continues at coordinate 57,655,159 of NC_081570.1, read as the reverse complement.
CTCACTAGTGATTTGCTATTCTATTTGTTTGAGTTTCTTACTGAAGCCTTTGATAATCCCAACAATGATATCTAAAATGCCAAAAGCCCATTAATTTCTGTTTTTCCAAGAGTGCTTGGAGAATTCTGAAATCCATAAAAATGCCTGAAGTTTCCTCCACTTGCAGAGTTTGGAGGCAAACTTGATAAACAGAGATTTGAGTACAGTGGTCTAGCTTATGCTAAAATAACTTTTGATAAATATTCCAGTGAATTTCAGGATTTGAGACTTATATGGTTGGCTTTTGCAGGGAGGAAGCAATATAATAACCTGACATGGGACTAATCTTTAAAGCCACATGAAAGACTGCTTTATACTAGGGACAGGTAAGTGCATCTCTTTCTGAGGGAAGTAAAGCACAGTAGGGTCTTCACAAGTTATGCCTTAGAATTTGATATATGATAAATAAGACACTGCTTCTTTTCATTTCTGATATGGTCTCCAAAATCAGGTAGCAGATGCCTGGAGGAAGACTAATTGGTGTGTATTAAGCTAAAGAATGATTAGCTTCTTTGTGCCTTTGTACTGGTCTTGGACAGAGTTGAGTTCCTCCTGGCTGGGAGGCCCCCTGACACAATTGTATTTAATAGTTTTACCACATCCGTTCATTCTTCACACAAGAATTTAAAACTGTTGTAACACGTGTCATGATGTATTGAGAATTTAAATTTGATTCCTTCAGTTTTTTTAGTCAATTTGGTTTCTCCTCTCAGTTTTCTTTGAGGTGTGTAAGTGATTCCCTGCTTTATCATGTACCCTAAGGAGTTAGAGACATAACTTTCATAGAGTTTTCTCTAGTTTAGCAGACAGTTCAGCACATAGTTCACAAAAGAACAATCTTGGCACTATTAGGAAGTTTATTGCTTTCAGCTCTCACAAGAATTTGGAAATACAAAAGCTGACTTAATGAGTGGAATTATGATGTCTGCATAGTAGGAATGTGGTAAGTCTAGAGTTCAGGTCCCGACTATAGTTAATAAAATTGTATTAAATAGTGGAGATTCACTAAAAGGATAGATTTCGGGTGTTCTCACCACACATGCATGCACACACATACACACACACAAACACAAACATAAAAGGTAACTGTGAGGAGATGAGTTAATTATCTTGAGTAGTAATAATTGCACTAATGTACTTATATATCGAATCCTCATGTTGTACACCTTAAGTATACACAATTTTATTAAAAAAAAAAAACCAACTAAAAAACAAGGGCATCACACCCCATAGCTGTTAAGTAAACATTTCCATTTAATAGTGCAAAAAAAAAAAGATGGCTTTTTCATGTTGGCCATTGAATATATATATAGATATTGGGCTTTTCCCAGTAGTTTTCAAATTCATGTCCAGCAATATGCCCAAAGTGGTACTTGAGGGTCAGGAGCCCACTGGTTAAGTACTGAAGAAGCACAATCTCATTTTCAGCTGTAAGCATGCTTCACAATTCATTGCAAATCGTTTTAATAAACTTACATTTTCTAATTTGATGCACAGAGACACTAAATGGCTCCAAGGGAAAAGCCAGTACTTCATCTGGCAACCTATTTTCCAGACCATGGTTGAACTGCTATACTTTCTGAACTCATCTTTATTATACAGTTGTTTCACTTCTAGGCTAATTCTAACCTGAGTTAAAAAAAAAAAAAAAAAAAAAAGCCTTAATTAAAACCTCAAAGAACAAACAAAAACGCTGGGATTTTGTTCGATGTAAAACGTATCTGCTATTTCTATTGCAAGTGTCATTCCTGGTGATATTTTTCCCTCAGAATAATTTACGGGAATTTAGATGGCTACTGCTTCCTAGTGCTTAGAGGTGTTGCCCTGTGGAATTGCAGACAGTGAAGGATCTGGGATAAGCTCCATGGGCACCTCCACTCTCTCTCTGGACGGCATGCGTGAGACTTGGTCTGTATCTGCATACTTCCAGGCACTCTTTGATGTTTTACTTCCTAAAAAATTTTATTATAAGTGCTGCTCAGGTTGCTTTACTTACCGAACTCTAATGGGTCCTGTTCTGTTCATAAACACAAAGCATCCTTCTAACAGTGGGGCGCTTGCTAACAGTAAAGAGTGTGATCTTTTCCTTGTCTGTAAGTGCATATGTATTTAGAATATCTAAGTTCACCAGAATTATGTGCATTTTTCTTGTGTTTAAAATACAAATGAATTATTTTAGAGCAAAGTTTCTTGAAACACCAAAGATTCACTGTTCTATTCTCTCCTTTCCTCAGATTGATCTCTTTAAGCGGCACAGTAGACCTTTGTTGGTAAGCTTCAGTGCTCTCCCTCCAGAAAGGAGGAGATGCCCTTCAGCCCCTCTGACTGGCCCTTACAAGATAATCCCCTGGAAGGACAAAGCCAAGTGAAAGTGGAAGGTCAACTCAATTAGCATAGTGACGATTCCTCCCTGCTATGGAACATTGTAGATGAGGACTACAGTTATTTCTATTCCCATTGTCACCTGAGACATTGTCCCTTCTTGGAAAAGAACATACATGTGGGACAGGAGCCTGCCTTCCTAAGGGAATAGAAAACTTCCACACCCACATTATAAAAACAGTAAAACTTAATGGGTGTTTGGGTGGCTCAGTTGGTTAAGCATCCAACTCTTGATTTTGGCTTAGGTCATGATTTGAGGGTCTTGGGATCTAGCCCCACATCAGGCTCTGAGCTCAGTGGGGAGTCTGCTTGAGATTCTCTCCCTCCTCTCGTGCCCTTCCATCCCCAGTCCTCTTTTTCTCTTTTGCTCTCTAAAATAAATTTAAAAATAAATAAATAAAAACAATAAAGCTGAAAGGAAACAATTTGCCATCTTATTAGACTAAGAGAGAAAGTGATAATACGTTGTTCTTTGTTCTCCCCTCATATTTTATAACTACACAGCATGTATTAGATTTTCTGTGTCTGTCTCCCCACTACACTGTTTCTTGAGAGGGGGGACCGTGGCTTACTTCTGTCTCCTACTGTTCTCCAAATCCCTTGCTCATAAATAATTTTGATTAAATTGGATGGTACAGCAAGACAAAGATAAATCGTTTCAATTACTGATAACTTTTTAAAAAGGATAAGCACAGAGATTGGCTAGAGAGCAACTCTCAGGATGGTCCAGAGGAAGACCTGGGTGAGAATGCTTAAAGAGCTCTCTAAGCTAGCTCTGTTCTAGCCCACACATAGGCCTGGATGTATCCTCTCAGTATGGGTACATATTGGAGGGGGGGGTGGTAAACATGCTGGAAGTATTTATGGAAAGTTTAAAAAAGAAAAGAAGAAATTATAGTATTTTAACTTAGAGTAGTTTATGATGATCTAGGTCCCTAGATCACAGGGATAGTCACTATCATTTTTCAGAAATAAGCAAAAACCTAAAAAAAAAAAAGTGACTGACGTGTGTGTGTGTGTTTAAGAGACAGAGTCCCAAGTTTGAATTTCTCTGGGAAATGGTGACAAACCTATATTTGTGATGTTTGCCAGCAACTTTCATGTTTTTAAAAAGAATGTATCTATCATAGTGATGACCTTCTAGAGAAATCTGTCTTGATCATAACAAGACTATGTGATTCTGTCAAGTGCAAAATAATTATTGCTAAGTTGAACGACACCACAAGTATGGCTGAAGAATTGTGTTCAAAGGTCAATCCCCAAAGAAGGTTGAATGAATTTCTTAAGAAAGAGCACACTAAATTTGTGGTTCCTGATCGTGGGGCTAGAAGGAAATGGTTTCCTTTGGAGGAAAACACCAGAGGATTTAGTAGTTTCACATAGACTTCAGAAAAGAAGAACATGTTTTCCTTTTATTTTTGCTTGGGGTTGGAAGAAGAAAAGATAAATGGCTGGAAGAGAAACAGCATGAACCCACAAATAAATAGGGCTTGGATGGAATTAACAAAGGAGAGCCCCAAACAAGGGTGCTGGCTAAGCTGTGAGGGTGAGGATATAATTAGCTTAGAAGAAGTAAACAGTAACATCTGGCTTTTAAAACTATGATCCAGCCATCAGAGGCCCTGCAGTTCCAAATATTTAAGAACCAAAATAGCTTGAGGACACGTCACCCAAACTGCCAGAGGCTCTCTACCTCCAGTACCTAGACATTCTGACTGAAAGAAGGGAGGAGGCGAAGATTTTAAACCACCCTTTGAATCTGATGATCACTTTATGAGATATCTTTTGCAACACATTCCTTGATTTACTTTATATTTAGGTAAAATATGATTATGCTAATTACATAGTTAAAATGAAAAATTAGGAGTTGATATTAGATGCCTATCATTGCCAGATGTCATCTGGAAGTAAAGCCACACACAGATAGACACATATTCAGACTCGACTAGTTGTAGAATTATGTAAGGAAGCCTGTGCTAGGCATATTTAAATCCCAATGTTTAAGTTTTAAAGAGCTCATTTAAAAATATGTATTGTAAATAATTTATAGCAGCTTATCTTTCACATATTTAGAATGAGCATATCTGAAGGAAGCTTGGTTAAAATAACGGCAGATAGGCACAAAATATTTGAAAATAAAAAGCAAATTAGAGGACTAATAAAAGGGCAGGTGTAATAACCTGAACAATTGGGAATATCAAAACTAAATCACACATTTCACCAAGGCTTAGAGAGCAGTCAGTCTCTCTCTCTCTTTCTCTCCCCTTATGATTGGGTCTCTCTATGACTGGGATACAACCAGAGAGGTTTAGTCAAAAAATATAGAAACTACTTAAAATACGGCCAAAGCTCTTACTGTATTGTCTTACATTGTTTAAACCTAAAGGGTTGTTTCAAATTAATTATCTCAATAGAGTATAGAAATGGATGTTAACAGTTTTATCAACAGTTGATTAACAGTTATTCACAGTTACATCAGCAAAACAGGTATGAGAATGGACTGTCCAGTGTGTGTGGTCATCCAGGCTACAGAATTGCCAAGACAAGGAAATAAAATAGGGATATAAGGGCTCCATCTAGTGGCGGCTTTTCCTAAGTGCAGATATGTCCTAAAAAGTGTGTGGCTCTGTCCAACTGTAGATGAGGATAGTATATATCAGATTTAAGCCCTGCAATTGAAATGGAGGGTCTTATTGGGATGAAACACATGTTTTGTCGCTTTATCAGGATGGGTTACCGAGTTAAGTAGCAGCCTCTTCTCTGGAGGAAATTAAAAATAACCTTAGTTCTTTCCAGAAGGTAGACAGATGAGCCAGATCCTCTCAAGGTCATTTTTTGTTTTATGATAGAGCAATAATTTTCCTCATTTCCCCCCAGAATTTACCTATGGCTATATTATTTGATATTAGCCTTTATTTCAGAAAACTACCTGTTTTTTTTTTAAATGGGATAACTTTAGTGGGTGATTTTCCTTATACTGTGAAGTTGCATGTCTAAAAAATTATTCACTACATTATGAAAGTAGTTTCTGAAAATAAATAGCAGTGAAATGAAATGTGATTCTACTATATGTCTTATTTTTCATTTTGAATTCTTTCTACTTCTAGAAGAGTGGGAGGGAGGCCAGAAACCAAGGAGGAGAGGGAAAGATAGGGAGTTCTGGGGCTGTCTGAAGGACAGCTTATTAGAGGGTGTGTCTGAATCTGAGTCTAATTTCTGTCTTCCAATTTCTCCCTGTCAGCCCTTTATCTCCCTTCTTTTCCCCTTTTTGAGTTCTTCTCTAATAACTTACTAATTTCTCTTGAAGGAATTTCTCTAGAAACCCAGCCCTCAAGTCTACTCTCACTCTTATATCCTAAAATACCCTTACTTAAAGTATTCTTACTATTCTGAAATATTCTTACTACTCTAAAATGTTACTCTCTCAACTAATAATTTGTTTTTCATTTTTCACTTCAGTTGGTTTAACAGACCGTGACATTCTGTCCATCTGTAAATATATAATAGTATATTATATATTATATACTTGGGCTATAAGACCCAAGTGTAGACCTCTGGAGAATTTGAGGCACCATACTCTTAAAATGATGATGAAAGTTTCCTTCAAGGTATACTTATGGCTTCTAGAATTTTAAAAATCCTGAAAAGAAGCCATCATCAGCCAGCCTGCAAGCTCTCTTCATGTAAAGAGATAGCAAATTCCCTTCACAAAAAGAAAGGAAAAAAAAAAAAAAAAAGAAAGAGGCAGATGGAGTAATTAATATTATTTGTGTAAGCATAATAGTAGATGAGAAATGGATTTAAGTTTGGGAATATTTCACTAAATTCTGTAGTCAATGTGCTTTGCAACTGAAATAGAAAAATATGGGAAATATTTCTGAGAGAAAGCTAAAGAAATGCTTTACTTGCAAGGAAATCAGAATCCTATCAGGTAGTAAAGGAGCTGTGGTTAAGAGCGGACCAACCCAGGGTTTTCCCCTCTTACACACTGTTTCGTTTTTTTCGGGACTAGATTCCCCTCTTTCCCTCCTATAATGGAAGTATCCAGTGAAGTTACTGCTACTGGCAGTATAAATAGTTTTCTCTCTACTTTGATATCAATAGACAAGATTCTGACCTCTGTAACAGTTTGGCAGGTGGCATGTGGTTTTATCAAGTAATCCAGATTTTCTGTGATCTATCTAAGTACTTATCATATTAATGCTACAGCTTTCTGCAGCTTTTCTTGATAATTTTGGCTGGAGTACATGACATTTTCACTTTAGGGATACAGGTGGTGGAGTCTGTCCATGAAAAGATGCCAAAATGCAATGTGTAAACATTGTCAGACTGAACTACAGCCAAAGGCCTGCGGACAGACTCTTCCTTATTCTAGAAGAGGCAGCATGAAGCAGAACTTTAGGTAAAAAATAGGATTGGGGACTCCCTCTTCCCAACTACCTTTCCCTAACCCCATTCCCAACCCAACTCTCTTTACCATTCCTCATGCTTCCAAATTTTAAAAAAATAGCTTGCACAAAGTAATCTACCAAGTCACAATGGACAGGTGGAAGAACCTTAAAAAGGGTCTACAACCAGATCTAACCATACACTTTTGTCTTCTCAGTTCACAGAGTCACATCACCTCTCTAGGCTTTGGGCCTCCGAGAAATGAAGGAACTGGGTTTGATTATCTCTAAGATGCCTTTAAGGTCAAAACCATGGCTCTGTAAATTCAAACTCACGCATCCACTTCTCTGAAATATTTCTGGAACCTATATGCATGACTTCTACCAAGATGAGAAGTAAAATCCAAACAAATCAAAAGGATAGATGTTATGTATTCCAATTCAATAAAAAAAAAGCCACTTGTTAAACTTTTTGGACAGTGTTCAGGTCCTTAGAAAACATAAAAGAGAAATTAAACACAGTTGCTGATGCACAGCAGAGGAGCCCAAAAGGTCTTAGAAGAAATACTGAGGAGGGAAGGAGAATTAGATTAAAAGGGAAAATTTTTAAAAAAAAATTAATTAAAAAACAGGCATACTGAACGAACTAAGAAAGTGAAATGGCTTAAGATTGTGCAGACTGGACACCAACTTCCCATTGGATTCAATATTTATAGTGTTTATGTGCTAGGCCTGTCATCCATTTCATCATTGTGTAAACATTTATTGAGCACCTACTATGGCAGGCACTAATGATACATGGTGAGCAAAACCAGATGTGCCCTCTGGAAGCTCTTGTGTCTAGAATACCTCTTTGAAGTATTGTCTGATCCTCTCAAGGAGTATATAGTTGATATAGTTGATAGGAGAGAAAGCACAAATACCAAATAGCTATGACCTTTGGTGGAACGTGGTAAGTACTATAAAATTTACCAAAAAATAATATGACTTATTATCATAAGAGAAATTTCTTCCAGGTAAGATTAGGGAAAGTTTTATGGTGGTGGTCATGCTTGAGCTGGACTCTGAAGGCTGCGTCTAATTTTGATGCTTTAGAAAGGGGCTGGGGAGAGGAAGACATTACAGTGAAGGGACCACTGTGGGCAAAAGCAGAGGTTGAAAAGCACAGGGAATACTCAGGGAAGTTTAAGGATTTCTAGGTGTCGAAAACACTGATTATGTATAGACAGAGTGAAGAAAAAATAAGCAGTTCCCAGATTCAGAGGAATCAAGCTTTCCTTGGAAGAATGAAGGGATGCCTGCGGTTTGTAAATATGTATGACCCAACATGCAAACAAGTGTTTTCATGGGATGGGATAAACAGCATGCAGTGAGAATGCCCTTCACCCCACCAAGGGAAGTGAAGTAAATAAACAGGAAATGCAGCTGGTGAACTGATTGCATTTCTGAGTGCCTCATTCTAATACTGGATCTTGAGGACTCCCAAGCTCCCTGATAATCTATAAGAGACAGAGGTCATAGGAACAACTCTTTGGGGTGGCAGCACAGAAGAACCTCTTCAATCCAGCAGTTCATGCCTTTTAACGTTCTACCTTCCTCCTCTTTCCCCCGACATGTCAGGAGCCTATAGATAGACACAGTGCTGGGCCAGGCAGAACACCACCACTTTTCATTGTGTTCTCTCTTTTCTTTAGAACAAACCAACTGGCAAAATTCTCTTCTACAGATTCAAAGGAATCTGTGGTTGCTACTTACTCTGTCCAGTAAGTCTCCACTCTTGCCACTTCTAGCCTATCAAATATTGCCCTACATCTTGGTGAACGTTGATAATGGCCTCCCAAAGGCCCTAAGACCCAGTATGGAGAACTTAGCTCCCAATGGAATAGCCACCCTCAAACCCAGAAGAGATTTGTCTAGATAACGATGCTACTTCCTTTTGCAATACATGGGCCGAGAGCAGCAACAAAGGGACTCACCACATTGCCTTGTACTGCCTTTTTTTCTGGAAGCTCTCTCATCTTCCCATTTGATTGTGAGACTCTGTGCAGAGGAGATCATGTCATGCAGAGCCTGGTATATACTTGATGCTCAACAAATATTTATAAACATTGCACTTACTGTTTCCATCATATTCTTCAATAAAATGCCCCCAAATGTTTTGAATTTTGAGTGACATACCTTAATCCTCTGAGATTCAGCTATAGGAATTGTTTCCCTGTGGAGGAAATATGGAGTTTTCTGGTGAGAATAAAAGTCTCTGTACTAGGATATTTTACTCCAGGTATAGAGAGACCTGACTGTAGGCTGCTAACTCCTGTTATTTTAAAGACAGGGGGGTAAAAATAGAAACAAACCTGGCACAACTAATACAACTGTGCAACACTGGTAGTTTTAAGAAGAAAATGTATCTACTTTTCAAACTAGAGAAAGATTGGATGATTTATTTAACTTTTTCCTCAGTAATCATCCCCACATAGGTTGTAAGTTATGCTGGGTTTGAATATAGTATTTGTAAAAGTTCGACCCATGGCTTTTTCTTTGGGCCCGGCCCACACTGGTTCCAAACTAGAGAAAGATTGGATGATTTATTTAACTTTTTCCTCAGTAATCATCCCCACATAGGTTGTAAGTTATGCTGGGTTTGAATATAGTATTTGTAAAAGTTCGACCCATGGCTTTTTCTTTGGGCCCGGCCCACACTGGTTCCAA
>NC_081570.1:57642854-57645631 GCF_022355385.1 Mustela nigripes | reverse complement strand
CACCAGACTAAGAAGAGTCACAGGGTTTCAGTGCTTTCTACATAAACACTGCCTGGATTTCATAATCTTCCACTCTTTGAGGCGCTGCTATTAACAAAATTAGGCCAAGAAAAGGTGTTTTGGAGCATAGTCTGGGGAGATACCAGGACAGCTGCAGAGATACCCTTCTCTTTGTGCCTGTCTTACATCCAGCCCTATTTCTCATCCTGCTTCACGCTCAGTGGGTCGTTACAAAGTGTGAGCTCACTGCCCTAGAACAAAATCCACTAGGGAAACCCTAGCAGATGGAGTAATGCTTCTAAACCTTCTAAAGCTGGAAGCAGTGAATTATTTCCCTCCCCTCTGTTTTTCCTCTTTACTTCTCCTAGAACTGCTCTTAGGAAAGATTATGATAATCACATGTTAAGAATCCAGAGGAATTCAACATTCCTAGGTTTTCGTTTATTTTTTTTTAATCAAAAGCTGAGTGTATCTTTCCCCTCCATAGATCAGAAATCTCTGAATTCTCCAAAGTAGAAGTTGTGCAATTTATACCCTCATAGGGGCATGTTTCCAAACCATTCTCTTGTAGACAGTGTCAAAGGTGAGGAAGATTGGGACATTTCCCAGTAACAATCAGCTGACAGGCTTAGAGTTGTCAATACAGCAAAAGTCAACATTTTAAAAACAGAAGTGCAACCATGGTTCTGTTAAGGCATTGCCCCCCCCCCCCCGCACACAAGGTTGGTTTGTTGTCAGAGACATAAATGCGCCACCTTTGCACCTGGGTTAATGCTACCACTCAAGTTCCTTGGTCATCTAAGGAAGTTCTTCCCAAACTGGAAGCTGGAACCATGCGTAGATACTCAAAGGTCTCCAGACAATTAGTACTCTAAGGGGGCCTCTTATCCTTATGTCAGCAGCCATCCTCTGCCTTTGGAACATCATAGCGAGTCAGAGGGACAGGCCTATAGCAGCTACAGCAGCAATGAAGAGAGGTCAGTTTTGCATACAAGAAATGGAAATGCCCCCATAAGGTTCAGAATGCAGCTGCACCAGTCGACTGAATCTGCTTTGAGTTCTGTACAGTGGGGGGTTTCAGAAAACACATTCTCTGGGTAGTTTAGATCAAATGAAACTGAAGGGATGCACAGGGGAGCGGACACCGATGGTCTCCTATAATGGTGCTTTCTAGAGTACACGTCTGTTTTTCCCCAGCCCATATTCTAGTTTTTTGCTATCGTATATGCCTGGGCGACAGTCTAACTGAGTGATGGGGCAATATTCTGGGGCAAGGCAGGATGCTTTTCATAATGGGAAGCAGTTATATTGCTAAGGAACATAGTTCATGCAGGTGATCTAAACTCTGGAGATTCCCACCCCCCTCAACCCCCAATTCCCAGATGATCCGTTAACTACAACCATAAGACAGGGTGCATCATCAACCCAGTGTTTGAACATTTTATTGAGCCTCAGAAAAATTTAGCATTTCTGTGAGAGGAACTTTCCTGGAAACTCAACCCTGCTTTTCTTGATACTAGATAAAGGACCCATCTTCTGAACTGACTGGATTTCCTTATTTGCATAACTTTTTACTGACCCAATGTTTCAGCAAGCCCGCTGTTTGGTCAGTATTTCAAGAATCAGTCAAACACATTGCCTGACTGAATTTACCAAAGGCTTAGAGCAGTGGTCCTGTACCAGCATGCCCGTTTATCTGATTATGGTGTATTGTTACCTCTTGATAACAGCAGATCCATCAGAATAGACATTCTTGATCTGGGTGCCAGTGAGGGGGCAGGAATTGACCGAACACAGCATTAAAAGCCAATGAAAAGACAAGGTGACAAACACACTATATTTTCCAAATATTTAAATTTTGGTGGAGGTATTTGATTTGATGATTTATGGTAAAATGTTTTTCTTGCTCCCTTCATCTAATCATTCTGGCAAATCAAATGCTTTCACTTAATATTTGAAGGTGTAAATCTAATTTCTTCATTTTCCTCTCTCTGGGTATACTATCTCTTTAGTTCACCCACGGAAAGATATTTCAGTCCTACTTCTTAAATAAGCAATTATATTAGTAATATGTGTGCAGTCATCTTTCAGATTAAGAACAAATTAATGCTGATTTGTCATCCTCTCTTTAAAACTGCTTTTCATCTTGAAAGTGGTAATCCAATGTAAGACCCAGAAACAACTAGGATTGTTTGATGTTTTTATGCAATTAAGAGTTTTAATGAACCGAGACACACATATTTTATAGGTTTCAATGAGCAATCAATTAGCATGATGTAAATATCAGTATGTTATACTGATTTTGAGTATTCCTTGTCAAAAGTACACTTATATTTTGAAATTATTCTCTTTGTTAAAGTGAGTTATATTGTCTAGAAGGTGGAAATTATTGTAAGAGATCTTTTGTGGCAATGTATTTTTAAGCCATATAAAGTTTTAAAAATTGACCACGAATGTCTATTTGGCTTTGCAAAATCTGCAGGAATTCTACCAGTACTTTTCGCTCCTTGTTCTTTCCACCCTTATCTTTCCCATTCTCCTTCCTTGTGTCTTACTGATTCACCAGATTGAGATCGCTTCCTCAGCAGAAAGATCTCAGTAAAAATCAAAGACCAAGAGGCAAATCTATTGGAATCATCATGAATTTCACTCCTTTGTTGTCGTCGTTTTTCTTTTTTAAAAAGGCACACCTTTAACTTTATTTCCCCTTTCCTTCCTTCCTTCCTTTCTTTCTTTCTTTCTTTCTTTCTTTCTTTCTTTCTTTCTTTCTTTCTTTC